>NC_141863.1:2772500-3007500 GCF_024713525.1 Acromyrmex echinatior | reverse complement strand
AAATTATTTTTAATGTTTTTACATTACTATTATTATTTCTATTACACTAAAAAGTAATTTTACAAAAGAAAAAAGAATGTATAAACATGTATGAACATATCTCATATATTATATAATTATATATGTTTATGAATTTATATATATTTATGTTTACATATGTTTATACATATTTATACATATTCATGCATGAAAAATTTTTTTACTAAGCGATCCAAAGTTTTAAACAATTAACATTACATATTAGCATTGAAGAATGTATATACGTTTGAACAATATAAATTTAAATATTGGCAGTGCACATCATCATTTTTTATAACTTAACATCAAAGATGAAAATTATAAGAATAAATTAACATAAATCTGTATTAATTTATATTTTAACAAATTGCAAATTACATTTTATTTGGTTGCAAAAAATGCGAGAAAATAGTCAATCTAACGCTTAATACTATCACTGTGTTATCGTATGAATTATTGTTAAACTCATAAGAAAATTATTCATGAATATATTAATATTTAATACTTATTGAACTCTTAAGATACAATTTCTACAATAATAGCTGAACATATATAGTGAAAAAAAGCGAAGAAAGAGACAACGATAAAAAACATACATAAAAAAAACGTATATAAAAAACTATTTTTGAGATTCGATAAATTAAAATCTGCGCAAAATAAGATTATTAAAAATAATTATCACGATAACATTGTGTTTGTAAAAGTGATCACTTTAATCATGATATCATATGTTTCAATAATGTCTTTATCAATATATTATTGCTTTTTTTCAGGTCACGATTTCGCGTACATCACGTGATCATAATTGGCGCTATCGTAGCTGCACTAATAATCGCCATAATCATCGGCCTAAGTGCGTACGCGCGTAACAATACGTCCGATTCACAAGATGAGTTTTTGGTGCCGCCCGATCCAGAAAGCTTCCAACTACCTTCGTGGAGTAAGTTAAGAACTTTCAAACGCGGTGCCGTTTGCGCGGACGGAGCACCATGCGCTGTTATCGGCAAGTATGTACACCAAAGATGTGAATTGTTTATTCACAAGAATAATCAATAATCAAAAATACTCGATAAATACGCTTAATTTCCCTTTTCAGATCAATTCTAGAACGGAACGGATCGGCAGTGGATGCTGCGCTAGCAGCACTAATATGCAACGGGCTCGTGAACATGCAGAGTCTGGGTCTCGGTGGTGGATTTTTGATGACTATTTATCAAAGATCCACACGTCAGACCTTCGTTCTCAATGCAAGGGACCGCGCACCTTTGGCGGCGAATTTTACGATGTACACTGGCAAACCCGCAAATGCATCTAGATTCGGTAAATTTTGACAAATTTTTCGATAAACAACCAATCGTCTTCTCATATGAAAAAAATATTTAATACTACCGGATTTTAATTGACAGGTGCACTGGCAGTCGCCGTACCCGGTGAGCTGGCTGGTTACTGGGAAGCTCATCAACAATTCGGTAAATTACCATGGGCGGATTTATTTAAACCGAGCATCGACCTCTGTGAAAAGGGTTATGTTTTAACATTAGTACAATATGACGGACTTTTATATAATAAGAAGAGCATTTACAATGATCCAACTTTGAGGTATAAACTTACTAAATGTGTAGACAAACCATGCATAATGAATGCTGAAATATTTATGGTGGTATATACGAAATATCCTCTTTAATTTTTTAGAGAACTGTTTGTCGATCCTGCAACTAACGAGTTTCGTAAACCAGGCTCTGTAATTAAACCCCACACACTTTGCGAAACGCTACGGACTGTTGCTAAGAAAAACGCAACCGAATTTTATAACGGTACGATTGGACAACTTCTCGTCGACGATTTACAAGAACAAGGAGGAATAATAACGATGAAAGATCTTAATGAGTACAGGTAACTATATTCAGAAAAGTTTCTTTTTTCTCTAAGTACAGATAATTATACGCTGCATCACAAAGAGAGCTCTTGAATATATGTTCTTCTTACTTTTACCCAGAGTTTCATGGAATCAACCGATACAATCAAATTTTTCGAACGGGTTGGAACTCTTGACTACAGGGTTGCCTGGTAGCGGAGCTCTTCTTTCGTTTATTCTCAACGTCTTCGATGATTACGGCTTCACGCCAGCCAGCATAGCTGACTTTAACGGAACAATCCTCACATATCATAGAATGATAGAGACTTTCAAGTATGCGTTCGCGTTAAGGACGAAGCTGGGTGACGGAACTTTCATCGATATGACCGAGGTAAACATATCGAAAAGGGATCATTCGATCTCTTTTTCTTTTGAATCTTATTGAGTTTGTTATCAATTAATAATTGCACTATTTTAATTCTTTTAAAGATAGTCAAAAACCTGACATCGAAGAACTTCGCGCACTCGATACGAGAGAAAATAGACGATACAAGAACGTGGCAGGATCCACAACATTATGGCTCTCCTGCCTATGCTAATGTCGAAGACCATGGTACCGCGCACGTATCCGTGCTGACGCAGAATGGTGATGCGGTATCGGTTACCAGTACAATCAATTTTTAGTAAGTCTCCACCTAGGCTGGATATTTACAATCGATTCTTACATTTGAGACTATCTTAAGATATCATAAGTCAACCAGAAGGTCGTCTTAGCATTTAAAAAAAATTACTTAAAACAGTCTTAAAATAAGAATGAACGATAAATACCGTTTATAAAATCGCATTGTTTACGGATCGTAAAAATATCCTTTATATGCCTTCTTTTAATCGATTTTGTAGCTTCGGAAGCGGAATAGTCAGCAGAAGAACCGGTATTTTATTAAATAACGCCATGGACGACTTCAGCATTCCGTCGCAGTTCAATTACTTCGGTGTGCCGCCAAGCCCCAACAATTATATCGCGCCCAAAAAACAGCCATTGTCCTCAATGGTACCATCCGTTCTGGTCGATCGGAACGGTGACATCAAAATGGTCATGGGTGCTGCTGGTGGTACGAAAATTACAACGGCAGTATCCCAAGTCAGTAACACCTTAAATATTTAACAACTTGCGCAATTCGGATTTCTATGTAATCCAATTTGAATCTCTATTTAGCGTCATCAGGATCAACAAATCAATAGATGATGTTCACGAATAAAACCTGTATGCTTTTAGGTGACAGCGAAAATACTTTGGATGGGACGGACGGTCAAGGAGGCGGTGGATTCAGCGAGGATACATCACCAGCTATTTCCGCCCAAGGTGTCTTACGAGTATGGGATCCCTAAACAAGTGGTCGATGGTCTGAAACGTTTAGGACACGTCACGGAACGCTACAAACTTCGCGGCAGCGTAGCTTGTGTCGTACTGTATGAAAATTCCACAATTTTCGCGAACGCTGATTATCGCAAAGGTGGCGATGTGTATGGAATCAATTGATTCGCATGCGTGAGTCACCTTCCGGTGATCCAGCCATCATTTTGTAGCACAAACCTTCTGCGAAAGATAATAGACTTTGTTCAAACAATGCCGGATAAAATCTCATGATTATAACACGGATGTATGCGATCAATCTTGTTATTGTTATTGGCGAGATGTTCGTGTTTGAAAGATCGATGTGTCAGTATTATTGTTCAATATAAAACTTTTACACTTTCTCGCTCATTGGTCGCATCTTGTTCTTACATCGCTCTTCCTCCTTCAATAATATCTACATTATTGCGAATTTATCTTTCCTTTAATTTTCGTAATATTGATGAACACAAACCAACACATAAAGGCAATGTGTAACATAAAGGACACGAAAATCAAGGAATTTTTGTTCACAGTTGATATACATGTTTGTACGATTTGAATTCTCAGCACAGTTGTATGACGCTCCATGGACGTGATGCTTATTGAAAATCTCTAGCCTTACTGCGCTATTTATAGGCGTAAAGCCTTGATGTCGATATCACTGCGATTTGTTTTTTGTTTTTAAATTACTTTGGATATGTACCAAATATTTCACTTAGACCCATTTTCACAATATATATATTTCACCGTATTTGTTTAAAGATTAAAAAAAATTGAAGATTATCAACAGATTCATTAATGAAATTCATTCATGAATTTCTCAGTTACCTTTAATCTTTAGGTAATCATATATTGTGAAATCGGGCCTTAAATGTTATCTACATATCTCAATCTCTGTGAAATTCTCTAATAATTGTTCTATAATATTTTTTTAAAATAATCTTGTTAATCAATAAAATCAAATTTTAATAATTGACGTAAAGTGATACATTATTTTGATGACAGCACTTTTTTAGGGGGAAATTATTTTTCATATTCTTAGTATGTCACTGCATGTTTCTCTTTTTTTAATCTTCTTGCTTCAGAGTTTTTTACAACGTCAAGACGACGCTTGGGAAGTGTAAATATAAGGCATTGCATTAGCAATTCCCCTTCTACAGTTCGACAAAACCTGTTTCGTCTGAAGCCGTCCGGGAGGATTCTCTCGATTAGTTAAGAACAGATCGGGAGGGGTTGATTTAATGCCAGCCATCAGGATCAATCGATTAACAGTACTACGTATCCAATTTCCTTTCGTCTGGTCGTCGTCAAATTCGTTCTTCAAATTCGATCGACGGTTTCCTTCACACAGCACTTTTATAAACGCCAAAAATGAGAAGAAGAAAGAAGAAGTTGCATGACCGAACTTTGTCTGCTGACTTAGCGGAGATAACACATTCTATAAGCTATAATTAAATGTCGCCTCACGTCGGCGAAAGGAGTGCACGAAAATACGAGCACGTATTTCGTGCTTATGGTCGAGATAATTCATCGTTCGTATCACAATGTTCGGCCTTGAAAATAAAATGCGCCGTGAAAGAAGGAAGGAACTAATGTTTTAAGTATAAACAATTATAAGCAAACGCGGTATTTAATTATGACATCAACGCGGTGTTATAATATACAGAATCACATGTTATAACATCAAATAAAAAACTAAATAAAAAATTTGAATATAAAACATCTATTTGTAGCATCAATTAACATCGGTGATTTGCTTAAATAAATATTATGTGTATTTCGTCACTGAAGTAAAATATAGATTTTGCAAACATATCAGATTTTCCTGTAAATGATAAGTATTGAATATGATATCATAAAGAATTATATTGTTTATCAATTTTACTACCTTTACGACATTATTCAATGTAGTGCCAACTTATTTAAACACAAGTCGTCAGTGTGATGTCAAAGTGGTTCCAAAATGATTACTATGGCCGGTATTCATACTCGATTATTACATTTAAGATCATCTTAAGTGCAGTCTTAAGACATCATGAATCAAGCAGAAAACCGCATTAGCATCTTAAGATATTACTCAAGATAGTCTTAAAATATGAATATAGACTATGAATATCGGTCTAAAAGTCATTTTTCAGTCACCTCATTTTGATGTTATCAATTTTTTATTATTCTGTTTATATAATGTCAAGGAAAATTTAGATTATT
This sequence comes from Acromyrmex echinatior, assembly GCF_024713525.1. Taxonomy (NCBI): domain Eukaryota; kingdom Metazoa; phylum Arthropoda; class Insecta; order Hymenoptera; family Formicidae; genus Acromyrmex; species Acromyrmex echinatior. The sequence goes on along the minus strand of NC_141863.1, from coordinate 3,002,023 downwards.
GCTAAATAAAATTCTTATATAAAACAAAGCTATATGGAAAGCTCATGACGAACAAGGCGTGTGATTAAAAAATACAGAATAATTTAATCGAGAGATTTCGTCGGCGAGAGACGCATCTTTTATGCTTCAATAACTTCGACTTGTGTACATTGACATCGTATGACGTAGAAACAAGCTCGATTGATTGCGCGTGTGTTAATACGTGATATCAGTTTTTTTCAACGGCACCGCGCGGTGATATTTATATTCGCTTGGTGAATGTAATAACAAAATATTTCTCAAGTTGTTTATGTCCTCATTACGAGCGTCTCGCCACACCTCCGCAAGGCGGATTGTAAGTAGTCACATCTAGTTTGCAAACGATTAGAATGTGACCTAACACGCGTTTTTCCTATCGATATATAAACATTGATTCTTAAGTATAGCTAACTCGTTTACTTTTATTCTATTCTTTCCTATTCTTTTTATTTTTACAAATGTTTTCAATTTGATACAGGGAGCAATATCATAACTGCGCGATTTCTCAATGTTTTCTCGAAACATTTGACAAGATAAGAAATATATCGTTTTGTATAAAAGAGTTACCTTCAGAAATCTGCACATGGCTAAAAGCAGCACTGTTACATGGCATCAGAGCGCTGGCATCAGAAATACACGCTCTATAGAACTCGCAGAAGGCAATGCACTTGGACGTCGGGTGAGCTTACGTGTTGGAATTTTCTAGGTCGTCTGGAACATATAGATTAGCCACGTAAGTAATAACTATTGAAAGCAACGGGAGTGAAGACCTCGTGTATGAAAAGAACTATCATCGTGAGAGATCTTTCACAATAATTAAATTATACACTGCTTATTTTCAAATACCCAATTACGTTTCTGACGACAACAATGTGTTATTCAACAACTTCTCAAAAATTAATTTATCTACAGGTTTTCGATTTGTATTGTTCGTATAGATAATGTCTATATAGAAGTTATCTGCATTTATCTGTTTATATTTTATATTGATACGCCAGTATAATGAAATATGAAATAATTGATTGAGGATTCAACAAAAGTATCTCCGAGTATCTTAATTGATTATTTTATAATCGCATACAGCGAAATTATATTTTTAAAATATGTATCTCTAATTATACAATATTAATAATTCTGCATTATCCAGATAGCAAAGTGCCTTGTTGTTAGTATGTTACTCGCAAATATATATGTTGCTATCAAAATTATAGCAACTGAATTCATATTTGTTGGCAAGTTAATGCCTTTACGATATGACAATTTTATGCAGTAATTTGGCAACAATTTGCTGACAACTTCAAAATCTTCTTCATCAAAATTGTTGCTCAATCGCGTGCTGTTGCTGTCTATTACTATAACAATCTGTAGGATCACATATTGCCGACAACGCGAAATCTGATGCTGCTCCATTAACTGCTGACAATACATTGTTGTTTGTGTATTGCTAAGATGTCAATATATTCAAAATCGTTGAAGAAAAATATATGGCAAATTGCTAGCATAAAATAAGCAATCATAGATTCGCACTATTTTGCTGACACTCTTGATTGTCTGGGACAATATTCTACAATATAAATATTCTGACCAAATTGCTTAAAATTACACAAATATATGTATACAATACTTTTAAATATATAATTCATTGTCCTTTATCTTTTTTTCATTGAACAATAAAACATTAATGATTTCAAATTAATAAAATGATTAATAGGATATTACAATTGATAAACTAATCAACAATTAAGTTAAAGCTTAGTTGAAATCGCTCTAAAGTTTCTGAAAAATTATGTAAATACTTAATGCTAGTAGATCCATATAAGCTTCAATAACACAGAATCAGCACACATCTGCACAACAATACGGCACGTACCTTTACAATGTTGCCAGGTGGTTCTATCTGCCCAATTATTTTCGTCCTTGAAAACATAACGCTACGCTTGGAGAAATATCTGAGATGCATCATAAACTATTATCTGTAATGTTTTGACGAGCGTTCTATACATAATATTTGTCATAACGTTGCACACCATTGTGCAATTTTGTTCGCCTCTTAATTAGTTTGTTTCCCTTTTCGCAACTGATACAAATAATCGAAATCCACAGGAGTTACATAATTTTGCGAAAAAGCCAGAAATGGAGCTCCTCGATAAGTTATCGATGCCACAAGATCTACGCCGCAAAAGGTTACCGTCTCGACGTATATATACGTAGATATTACGCAGTTGTATAAACAAGTATAAAAGAAGACATTTCCTTTTGTCTTTTTTCCTATGCGAAATTAACAAAGGAAAACATGATACATTAGATTCGCGTTGAATTGTCGTCTGGTCACGTCTGGTTGAGAGAGCATTGCATCGCCATTGGCCGGCAAAGAAACCGGGCCTTATTGCGCCGGCACGGCTTCAGCTACGAACGAAGCACGCATGAGCGGCCCGCGGAACCGGGTCACCGTATATAAACCCAGGTCGGCGAACGCCGCGCGACCAGTAGCGAATCGATCTCCCCGGTCGAGTCATTTCGAGTCGAGCGATACTCTGCATATTCACGTCGCGCCCGCGACTTTCTTTCCGCAACCGTCCCCGAGTACATCGAATCTCGTGAACTATGTCCGAGGCATACGTCGACGAGTACGAACACTTCAACTACGACTACGACAAGCATATCTTCACCTCGCACGGCGGTAAACAGAGGAGCAAACGCGAGGCTGTCGCGCACACGAATCACTTCGACCCGAGCGGCCATTCCAGAAAGATTCTCACCAAGATGATGAACACCGAGCACAACAAACGGCAGACGACGAGCAAGAGCAAGGCGTAAAAGGTTAGATCACCGAGTCGATTTTACTTCAATGCTCGTGCTCGATCGATCGTCGTCGACACGATCCGATGTAATATTTTCTCAATCGCTTTTGTTCTCTCGCGAAAGTGACGTCATTTACCTTCATTTCCTTTATTTCGCAGCAAGATTCGAGTATATTCGTTCACGTCAGTTCATCACTCCGTGAAGACTGCCTAATCATTAAACTGAGTATTTTCCATTTGACGACACTAGACTTTACGTTTTATCGGCTATTATCGAAATACAAAGAGATTGACAGAAAGGCGACATTATGAAGTCAACTGAATGTCATCGTCAATTACCTTGAATATTTTAAATGCGTAGTATCTTAATCGTATTCATGTATGGCAGCATTAAGAATACAAAAATTACAAATGATTTATAATTTTTTTCCGATTAATTTCGCTAAATTAAAATCTGTAAACTTTCTAGACACGATTCTTAATCATTTTTTCCAGTTTTTATATTTTATTATATATATTGTATGTTTGGAGAGATGGATAACAATGAAAAAATCAGAAGCGGTCACGCACATCTTTGATTTTTCGATGGCTCAGTTTCCAAATAGCTTTGCTAGAAACTGAGATATCGAATCAGATATCTCAAACATTTCCATTGCGAATTATCACGAAATGTAAGCGCACCGCCGTATTGCGTCTTATTTCGCTATCGGCGCCGACTATCTTTGTGCGCGATGACTCACACAACGTCACAGTCCACACGCGCATGTTTATTTATCTTTCTCCTGATTGCGTAACGCGTAGTATATGTATTCCCATTTCGCGATATTCCGTGGCAATATTCTTTGAAAATGTCCAAACGACGCTATTGTCTCCTCATTCTTATCGATTCAATTTTTGTTTCAGATTACGGACGTTCCTATTCTCGCGGCCGGCGTCTTCAAGGATCTCATCTCACAGGATTTTCCCACCTAAGGCGACCGGAATAAAAAAATATATATCCTTTTGTTTTTACTATCGAGAATGCATTTAGTCGTAGATTCTTACTCAACGTAAGATTGGCACGATAGTTCGTACCTCATCGTCGTCTTTTATTGTCAAAAACATGCGGCAATCACGTTATTTGTGAGAGTACAAAATAACGTATCTCGCACTTCGCCGCTTTGCGTGAATCTGGAATTCGCATGACATTCTTTTTTTTTTCTTTTTTTCTTGACTAGGATAATATGGTGATACTATATTAATTTTTGCGTGTGCTATTATAATAAATTCGTCGATAAGCTACAATCGATTGAATTTCTGCTGTACGATTATGAAAAATAAAATTTATGTTCTAATAACAATAAGTGAATTGAAATCGTTAATTGAAGTCTCTTGTTATAAACAATTGTGATGCAATACCTTTTGTTATATATGCGTTTTATTTGCATACATTACAATAATCGTTGTTAAAAGGAACAGAGAAAAACTTTGCTATCGGCTCCTTATATCTCTAGCGATACGTATGTATTACGATATATTCCAAAAAAACATATGTATAAAGAAAGCTAAATAATCGAATTAATTCGAAAATGCACGATGTTCTATTAATACCAGATTACTCGAATATTGTGATCGATGATGTATATTATTATTATTGATTTAGAATTGCCGTGATATATTCTTCAATTAGTTCTTCGCACGAGAAAATAATTATCTAGTATTGACATATAAATATTATGATACGATTACATCAAAAGAACTGTGAAATAAAGATAATTTCTAATTAATGAGCGTATACTTTTGCAAATGCGTACTCAGATACCTATATTTTGTCTTTATCTCTCATCCTTTTACTTTATTGGTTTGGTTTGATCCTATTCGTAGTCTATATGTATATACAGTGAGTGCAAAAAATATTCGTACAAGGAAATTTTTTATAAAAATAGTCTTATTTGTAGAATAAACATTAATTAGCATTTTTACAATAAATACATTCTGTTCTAACATAAACAAACGAGCTTCGCATGTATTCCTGATTTTAGAAATTAAATTTCTTGTCTGTACGAATAATTTTTCAAATGATATATTTTCTATAATTAATATATGTACATCTTTCTGGTATATATAATTTTAAGAAACACAGTCTATTTTATTCTTTATAAATAAATTGTTAATTATCCAGCAAGAAATGATCATCAATTAAACATCGAATTGACGTCAAATTGGTATTAAAATCGTATCAATATCGATTCGACATCAATTCGATAATGACTCATTTCTCGCTGAACAATACAATATTATTTATTAAAAATAAAGTTTTTTAAAAAATATTTTTTCTGTATGAATACTTTTTGCACTCATTGTATATTTATTTCTGTGTCATTTTGATACACATGATATTTGACTGAATTCAAACAATTTCGTTTTTGTAATCATTTACATGATAATGTCTTTTTTATAATCCATCCGTAAATCAGATTTATTAACGCCATATATAAATATATATAAGATTATAACGGCGAAAGCATAACAAAAAGAATAACAACATCGGCAGGTAGTTCCGAAATCCGAATTACTTTTTTTGCTGTATATATCGAGCGCAAAAAAGAGTGAACAAAACAGCTTCGAATAAATGATATATCATTTATATTATATATATTATACAAAAAATACAATACTACATAATGTACAAATATAATTTATCGAAAGAATATTAAATAACACGATATTAAATTTTACGAAGGGAGAAGAGAAATATGAGACGCATAAACATAACATGAAATGTAAAGAATTTATAATTATTATTAGAAATGATGAACTTATCTATACTGCATTGCGCATGATGAATCTTATAAATTTATTATTTATAATGTGTTATGTTATAAATTATATATTGTATACAGATAAACGTATAGCATAATACGGAGATAAATATATATGAGGATATATTTATCTCCGTTATGTTATATGTATATTTGCATAATTTTTAATTTATAACATGTAACACATTATAAAATATAAATCATAAATTCATACAAATAGATATATAAAAAGCAGTGTAAACGTAAAGAAGATATTATGCATTTCTGCAGGAATATAATTTTAAATGCAACAGCAAAAATACATAATAAATTTCAATACATTATTTTATTACATTACATTATTTTATTACATTATTTTATTATGTTATTATCAATATCTTTTCTTATTTCAAACGCGCGCGCGTTGAGTGTTATCGACTCAAAGTCGGCAAGTCAAGTCGCTACTATGACTTAGCGAATTAACCTGCACCTTAATATACACAGTATATATACAAATGCAATAATAAATATATGTATGTGTGTGTGGGAGGGGATACATATATACGTATGTCTTCGTTATTGCAAAAAAGACGACGTAGGAAATCGGAAGTTTTCAATTTTTTCTATAATATTTTTTTTTAATAGTCAATTGTAAGAGATATGTTCCTTGTTAAAATATTGCGCATTATTTAATATAAATAACAATAATATATGTATAGATAATGGAGATAGGCTATTCCGTCATTTTCAACTTTAAAATAATACGAAAATTTAAATAGCAAACAATGTATCTTTACAGTGACGTGCTTATAATTACATTATATAATCATGATTGCTTCTTGAGAGCACAAATACAATCTTTAAATTATGTCATCATGCTGTTCAAAAACAAATATTATCGCAAAAAATGGTCGAAAAAGCCCTGCTCTACTTTATATCCAAACTTTTAAACGCTGTACAGTAGGATATCTGATTGATTTAGGTGGCCAAAATTATTTTTGTAATGAATCTAAATATGTCGTTTTACTAATTCATTGTATTTTAAGTTGTAAAAAATACTTTTTTTATATGAAAAAATATAGTTCTTACAATTTTTAACTATTTAATTATAAGTTTAAGCTTAAAATGTAAATATAATAATATCAATTGCAATCATTATCTTGACATACATTGACTCTAAAATTAAATTCAAATAATTGAAACTAGAAATAAACATATGAAGGCTCAAGAAATTCATATTTATTACTAAATACTTTAATAAACTTATATTGGTTATATGACGGAAAACCGCACGATTCCGCGGCTGGTTTTTATGAAATTGCAAAGTAGAAATCTTCATTTTTTTAATCAAATAAAAAAAAATTATTGAGAAATACAGAGAGGTACTATTAATATCATCGAGTTTATTAAAATTGACTTAAGAAAATAACAAAAAATTTGTTCAAAACGCTTTTGCTTAAAGTTGAAATAGTTGAAACAATTTTGATGAATATAATTAAAATATATTTAACCTTTTTATCACAATTCGTAGTTACTCATTTGAAACTATATCCTGAATAAAAAATATTCACTCTTGAAAGGATGCTATGAACGCCGAGGAAAAATACGTCTAATTATTAAAAGGATAGGTTTCGACTGTTGGACTGATCGCTAATTGTTTACGCGTGACGATAAACATTAAGGTGCTTTTACATAACTCGCAAATCGCAAAACATAGTTCGCAGACGCAGAATGAAAATTTGCGTTTATTTTTTTCATTTTATGCAGTGCAGTTTTATTGCTTTTCATCTGTGTGCGTCTTGTGTGTGGTGATTGTTATTCTGCTTCAGCATTTGCGAATTACGATTTGGCCCTCGAAGCTCAAATTGAGCAGGTCTGATGTAGAGGCACCTTTAGATAATCAATTGTTTTCTGACTCTTCAGCTTTCTTAAGTAATATTTATTTTCAACTTGGAGTGAATTTAAAAAAAAATGGATCTTTGCCTAAATCGGCCGCCTAAATCGGACAAGTACTTCACTGTGCATTGCTTTAATTGTGGTGGAATGAGAGTAAAACGCCAGCGAAGATACGCTCCATGAAATTGTATTTTCTTAAAGGAAAAAAATCTCATTTTTGGAGTGAATCTCATCCCAAAAATGAAATCAAGAGTATAAATTTTTGACTCTTTCAATAGTGGTAATGTTTTAACTCTCTTGAAGTGAGATGTCACTCCAAGAAATTTAAACAATAAGCTTATGATAATTGAATATAGTATATATTAATGAGGCATACATCGAATATTATTTTTAAATAACTAAACACACACACACACACACACACATATACACTCACATTACATACATATATAGCATATGTTTTAATGCAACAAAGAAATTCAAGACTAAACGAGTCAACACGGCAGGAGTTACGCAGATTATTAAATTAGAATAATTAATTTTATTCCATTTGATGTATGCCTTCTTTATTCAGAAATTTTGAACGTTTCAATTCTCTTTGAAGCTCTCATCAGTAAATCAATCGTACATTCTTAATCGAAATTTAACAATCAAAATTAAATCACTCATAGATTGCAAAATTGAAATAGATTCTAAATTGTCTAAACATGGTCTGAATAATTCGATGTATCGAGCGTGACTAATGAATAATTTTAAATTGTCAAAGGTCGAGCGATTATAGTTCCATTCGACCTTATATAATTTTAAATTATTCGTTAGATGCGCTTGATACATCGAGTTATACAGATGTTTAGACAGTTTACTTTCAACATATTCACTAAAATTAAGTTGTGCATCGAATTTTAACATCATTCAAAGCTTTATAACAAAGCTTTATGATTCCGTTGAGGTAAGTTGCTCGTTGTGCTTTCAGATAATTTTTAAATTGATAATTAATATTTTAAATCAGAATTCACTTAAATTTTAGCAATTTGCGAGTGACTTAATTTTGACTGATACTTAATTTCGATTAAGAATGTACGATTGTTTTTCTGAGAACTCTAAAGAGAGTTGAAACATTCAAAATTTCTCTTAATAAAAAAAACATACATCAAACGGAATAACGTTAATAATTTGTGCAATCCCTTCCGCGCTAACTCTTATTATGTAGCCTTGAATTTATTTGTTTTTTAAAGATTGAGAATCCTTACAATTTATATTATTTCTTATATATATTTTATTATTAAATTCCATCTTATGAAAAGAATTTCGCAGACATTCATTGATTTTTGGCCGCTAACTTTGATTTCTGTTTTTAAAAATAAATTCAAATCGTTTTAAATATATTCTCTGTCCAACATATATATATATATATATATATATATATATATATATATATATATATATTATTCAATGTTATTGCCTTTTAGTTTTCTAATATGTAAGATGTTCTAGAGATCTTCCATGACAACTATAATAACAGACATCTAAGATTAATTTCAGATAAAAATTACAGATAAAAATATCAAAATCAATAAATAAATTTAAATCGTTATCAATATTTTCTTAGCTCAATATTCGAAATTAATAATTCTGCACACTGATCACTTAATAATTATTAATTGTTATGGCAAATTTAGAATAATTTTATACATGAAAGTCTTGTTTTCTAAAAGAGACAGTATATGAGATAAAACTGTATATATAGTAACAAATCATATAAGATTTATATATCTTATGTCGCTTAATAATAAAATTAATAATTACGTACGTAATGAAAAGTTATATACATTGCACTCGAGTAAAATTTCGTTTTTTATTCGAAATATATCAGAACTATTTTAATATTAAATCCTTAAACATACATTTTCATTTAAAAAAAAATTTTTATTCTATTCTTATACGTTAAATTCTACTCATTCGGTAAATCAAAATTTAAATATTCAATCTCTTAAATAATAAATTATTTCTGTAATTGAATTTTTAAATTATAGCTATTAAATAGTCCGGTTAAAATAAGCAAATAATGCAACGTTGCAATGAGATAATATTACACACAAATATCATTATGTACATATTATCAGACTTGAGATAAATGTGTTCTGCTTTAAGGAACGTTATAGATAATACATGTGTATCAGCGTATAAGGTTATAGATATACATGCGTAAAAATATTTGAAGATATAACAAACAACAAGTTTCTGAAAAATTCAGTTGACAACGGACTAACCAAAGAGAAACTGGAAACCATGAAGCTACTGATCGCTGTACTTTGCTTCGGCTTCGCCGTTCACGCAAATGCAAGTGTGTCTGGTCCAAAGGTCAAAACACCTTTGGGAGGACTGAAAGGCTACTACAAAGTCTCACAAAATGGTAGAAAATACGAGGCATACGAAGGAATCCCTTATGCATTACCACCTATTGGAAAACTACGATTTAAGGTACAAATTAGTGATTAATATTAGGTCGGGGAAAAAGTTTCTTCGTATTTAAAAAAAATTTGCAAAAAGTTTTTCATTTGTTGCAAAATTTTCGTTACAATTATATTATTCGTTAGAGCAAAGTTTTAGCTTTAAGAATCTATTTTTTAAATTGCGGTGTGATAATTTTTATCGGAGTTACGAGCAATCAAAGTTAGAATGCTCCTTTACTTAATTCGCGAATAACTCAGTAACAAAAAATCATAGGAACATTTTTAAAAAATGATTTTGTAGGAAAAGCTTCGAGCTTTCACGATAGGTAGTCGAAAATTTTTGTAAATTTTTTTTTGGACACGTGAGAGATCCTCAAAGTGAAAAGAAAAATTTTCATCTTTTTCAGCTCGCAGTTTTTTTGATGTAAAAATTATCAAATTCACAGAAACTGAAAAAATATAGTAATCTTTCGAAAGTAGAGATTTCAAGCTTTAAAACTCTCTTTTTAAATTGAAATTTCATTTATTTTTGACGAAGATATTGTATATACAATTTTGAATTAAAAAATACGAAGAAACTTTTTCAACATATATATTATAATTAATATCTTTAAAGCTACATTTCTTAAAACAACAATTCTTACGAAAGAAAACGGAAATAAATTTTTACAATAAATATCGATAACACTGTTCGACAAAATTTTGCCTTTTTTCAACGAAAGATGCCGATCACATCAAGTTTTCAAGATAAATCGAGTAATATGAATCAAAAATTTAAAATATAGAAATTCAAAATAATATGGATTCAAAATGGATTAAAATGTGAAAAGCGATATTCGGTCCGACGTATTAGATCCGTCATTTTGAATTTCTATATATTTTAAGTTTTTCAAATTCAGTATCAGTGATCTCTAGAAAATCTAAGATACTTTTGATACAAATCTATCTACTTTCCAGGTCCAATTCGCTAATTTCGATCCACTATTTTACATTTCAGAAAACGTTCATAACTCGAAAAAAAATCGCAGTACAAAATAAAAATTCGTTTTAAAGGTTTTTTTTTTAAATTTGTTCCTTAGAATGGCCCTAATGAAATTGAAAAATAAAATTTCGTTTGAAGAATAAAATTCTCGTTTCCACAAAAAATTAAATATAGCAAAAAAATACTGTTTTTTGCTCATTACTCGATTTTGTTAAAAAATCTGACGTGTTGGGCTTTCGCTGGCGAATTTGGATTTAGCGACTTTAAATCTATTAATGCCTGTTTCCATCAATGTAGATTAACTTTAATCTCGGTTCAACTCTTCATCTTTTTCTAAAGATTAGAAAATTGAATCAAGATTAAAGTTAATCTACAATACGTTGATGGATATGGGCACAAGAAATGCTGGCCTTATTCGCCGCAATTTTTTTATTGGACTGTGTTTAATTAATATAATTAATTTTTAACACAGAAATAAAATTTTCATAAAACTTTCTAGCATAAAAATATTAGCAAAAAATGTTTTAGTTAAAAGTTTTAATTACTCCATTTTCCCTATACAGCCTCCTCGACCAATACCGGCATGGATTGGTGAATTATCGGCTACAAAATTCGGTTCCGCGTGTATTCAATACGATCATAAACCAGAACATCCTCCGGAGAAGGTTGTGGGTGCCGAAGATTGTTTGTATTTAAACGTTTACGTGCCAGTACGGGAAAAAGAAGGAAGTAAACTTCCATTGCCAGTATTATTTTGGATCCATGGCGGAGCGTTCCAATTTGGTAGCGGCATGTTATATAGTGCCAAATATCTAATGGACTCCGATGTTATACTTGTCACTATTAATTATCGGTTGGGACCAATGGGTATGTGATACATTTGCTACTTATAAGATAAATATTTATAAAGAGTTAGCAGCTTGTTATTCAACATGATATTTATTTCCAAACAAAGTTTATCTAATATAAAATATTTTAATACAGACTTAAATAAGACTTCATTTAATTGAAAATTTTAAAATTGGGCAAGCTTGTTTTCGTCTCACTTTATCTCTGCTCTTGATTTCTTAAAAATAATATTAAAAGAATATTAGGTTTCCTGAGCACGGAAGACGAAGTAGTTCCTGGTAACATGGGTTTGAAGGATCAAAGTATGGCACTTCGTTGGGTCTCACAAAACATTGAATGGTTCGGTGGCGATCCGAACAAAATCACTTTGGTCGGATTGAGTGCTGGTGGTGCAAGCGTCCATTATCATTACTTATCGCAAATGAGCGCTGGACTCTTCCAAGGTATTTTATAAGATAATGTAAACATTAATACAAAGATTAAATTGTTTCGTCTACGTTAAATTGCTACGTCGTAATTTTATATAATCTAGGTGGTATATCATTCAGCGGTACAGCATTTGATTGTTGGACGCAAACTGAGAACTCTAAAGAGAAGGCCAAGAAATTGAGCGCTTTAATGGGATGTCCTACAACTAGCTCCAGAGATATGATACGTTGCTTGAGACATCGTCCATCTCGTGCGATGGTTCAGGCTACGAGTGAATTTATGGTGAGACTCATTTCTTTCTTTTATTGTTTTGAAACAAGAATACAATCCTCGGATATAAAAAGAAGAAATCTGATTGATTCTATGATTTTAGTCGTTCTTCTACAATCCCTTTAGTCCTTATGGTCCGGTAGTTGAGAAATTTGGTGACGAAGCACCCTTTATCGACAGAACACCCGTTGAAATCATTAACAGTGGAGATGTCCAGGATATACCCTGGGTGACGGGAGTAACGAGCGAGGAAGGTCTCTATCCCGTAGCTGGTAAGATAACGTGCAGAAGAATAAGAAAACTCTTCTACCTAAACGATACGTAGTTATTTATAAATATTAATTTATCGTAGAGTTTATCTCTGATGATGAAAGTCTGAAACAGTTGAACGACAATTGGGATATTCTTGGACCGAATTTTCTTGATTTTAACTACACCATTCCTAAAGAGAAACATGTCGAGATTGCTCGTCTCATTAAGGAACATTATTTTGGTACAAAATCGATAGACCGGCAAAGTGTGAAAGAACTAATACAAATGGCGAGTGATCGCTTTTTCGTAGTCGATGGCGAAAAGGCTGCGCGAATGCAAGCCAAAGTAAATCAGAATCCAGTTTGGTTTCATTATTTTAACTACAGAGGAGAACAAAGTTTAAGCGATGATTTTAGCGGTACCACTGTGAATTATGGTACGTTTATAAAATATCAATACTCAATATAGACATATATATATATATATGTGTGTGTGTGTGTGTGTGTGTGTATATATATAAATATATACATACACACTAAGAGTAAATAGTTTAATTAACTTACTATTTATTTATCATCTTTTAGGAGTTTCCCACGGCGATGATTCATTCTACGTACTAGATACTAACTGGCTTAATCCGACAACAACACAAAGAGATCGTGATATGCAGAAACACTTAATCGACTTTTGGGTATTGTTCGCTACAGAAGGGTAAGCACAAATATGTATTAGCACAAGTATATATACATATATATATTACATATAATATTGAAACTCACACAATGCAAAAATACTAATTCTCCGAATTTTTTCAGAATTCCGAAAGTAGGCAATGTGGAATGGTTAAAATTAGATCCTTCAAAACAAGAACTTCACTATTTGCATATAGCAGGTCCTGATAAAATTAACATGGACAGCAATGCTAATCTTGGAGAAAAAGAATTTTGGAATTCGATTGATTTCAATGAAAATGTATTAAAGCACACAGCTGGAATCAATAAAGATGAGCTTTAAGAAATATTGTAAGAACATTATAAAAGACAAATGTCTTGTCTAAAGTGAATTGCATTTGTTTTAATTTAACATTAATCGGATTTATATAGAAATTTACGTTAAGTTCTTATATAAATTTAGATTGAGAAATATATTTTCCAGATCCATTCTTGGAATGCCAACGTTTTGTGAACCTTGCAGTTCACTTCATCAGGGCAAGAATGAATCTAGACATGGAGGAAACCCGCGAAATGCATAATCTTTATATAGAAAGCACACATGGAAGTCTCAAGAATATTATAGTTCATTTCTTTAAGTTAGCAACAAAGAAAAATATATTTTTAAACTCGTGGAACAACTTATATATAATTTTTTGTATAAATAATAAAAAAGGCTAAAATTTCTTATACCTTACTCTGTTTAATTTGTTTACCTCTTATTGATATGGTAGATTATTGAAATATCTTCTTCTTTGTGAGAAAATTAATATTTAATACTGATGATTAGTTTAATTCCGCTATCCGCTTATTACCTTCTTCTTGCCTTATGTATGCGGATGCGCGCATGTGTATGATATGTATTTCTAATGTATATGTGCGCATTCTCTTTTATTTAACTATATTATCTTTTTATTGCTAGTAATGACTATTAGCGCATCACATTTGCACGTATACTATTCTTTCTCTCATTTTCTTTTCACTTTCTTATAGCTATGAAACTACAGATTTCAGATTTTATACAACAGTAATATAAAGATTATTATTTTTTCATATTATTAGGTGTTGGAATTAATTCGTAGCGTTTTACAAGTGATGGGAAGTACTTTCATTAATGTATTTTTTAATGCTCATGTGAAATAAATAACATTCTTTCATTAAAAAACGCTACGAATTAATTCCAACACCTAATACTATTATTCTTATGATCTTTAATCCGCAAGATCTTTATAGGACTATTAAGCAGAAAATTTTTAAAACTTAATTGTTCTGCAGTCAACTTGCCTGTGTTTATGCTTCTTTTATTTGAGTTAGCTTATTTTTCTTACTATTTTTTCCATTGTTACATCATCAACACACATATCGTGACTTAAACATTATAATTATACATGGCTCGTTTAATATTGTATTTCTCAGGATCAGTATATTCTGTTCTCGGTATACTGAAGCTCTTTTAAATTCTTTTCGATGGAGATAGATACTGCTATATTATATCGTCAAAAGATTTCAAATTCTTAATCATCGAAGAATTCTCTATATATAGTTTTAACAAAATATTCAAAATATTTTAGGATTATTTTTTGAGCAGTTTTTATTGTTAATTTCTTCAACATACAGTCAGATATTCCTTAGTGACTTAGGCTGTTTTATACCTCTTCAAAGTAATCTGTTTCTATTATATTTAGAGGTACATAATCTTTCTCTTAGCGACAATAAATTTTGTTTCTATGTTTTAGATCTGACTTTATAAAATATATGTTTCACATATTTGCTCTGAAGATTACGCGAATTATCAATTTGTCTATTAAAATGTTATATTACTCTAGAAGTAGTTTGCGCAAATTTTTTGTTTCAATATTACTCCACTTTGAATTCTAGCTCTGATACATTAAGTACTTTTTCTTATTTTTTTTCTGCTGTTTTAAGTAATTGAGCTCATTGTTTAATATAACATTTCGTGTCTACCATTTGTTAGAATTGCTTATAATTAGTTTCGTTTAATTGGTTTCATTATTGAAGTTCGTAGCAATGTGAATGTAAAAAAAAATACTATTAGTTCTTCTTGAAAACAATTGCAATATTTTTATTGCAATGCCATCTTAAATAAAATAAGAAATTTGCATTGATACAAATTGATTAGAATAAAATTATACAATTTAATACTTTTTATACTTATATACGCAAGTTTTATGAGCAACTTACTGAGTGTAATCTTATCGAGTAGTCTCGCGCCTACATGTACAATATAATTAACATGTATAAATAAAATTATATATAATGATAAATACATTAAACGTAGCACGCACATCAATTAAGTAGTCATGTTTGTATCTCTAATAAAAAAATATAAACGACTTAAACCAAGAATTATATTAATAGTAATAAAAGTAATAAAAATAATATTTTTACATTAGTAAACATTTGTAAGAAGGTAAGTAATAAAAATTTTTACATTATTAAATATTTGTTAGAAGAAAAATAATAAAAATATTTTGACATTATTAAACATTTGTTAAAAGGGTTCAAATTGCAGATTCAAGTTAATCCTTCATCTTTACTAGCTTTAAAAAATTCAAATTATTATTACATATATTTCTGCTCAGTATTTATATTATAAATTTGCTCAAGTAGTCTTCCACTATATGTATAAAATATATCTAGAAAATAGATGAAAAATAGATGAACTGTAACACAGATAAACTGTACATGTATACAGGGTTGGCCATATTCGACGGAAAGATGTTTTTTTTTCAATCATGGGAAACGTCGTTACTCGATCTAACATCTCTGTCAAAAGTTATAGTGTTTGCCAGATCTTTCCGTCGAATATGGACAACCCTGTATATGTATGCGATAATGGACTGATATAGGATATCTTATCTCGTTCGTAAACAAAATAAAAGTTGCAAGTGTATGAAGTTACATATGCAATATTTTTAGACGTGAAACTTCACTTCTCGTTCATATTTATTTCAAGATGAATTGTTAATTCATTTTTATCTTAAAAGAAATTTCTTTTGTATTTCTACGTATTTTGTACGAGTGAATAAAATTCATAAATAAAACGTCCATCTTCTTAGACATAAATTATTTAATATTTTTGTCACTTTTTAAAAACACAATAATTATTGATTAATCTAACTAAAATAAATATGTAACATAATATGAGATAATTACATGCACAAGTATATGTTATAGAGTTATTAAATGTATTAAATGTTATTAAGTTTGATAAATGTCTTCTAATGATTATTTAATTTATGCATATGCGTATATGCAGATACCAAATGCGTATATGCGTCTTTATTCAAGGATATAAGAAGCAACTGGTATTAAAGAATGCCAGTTCGCGGTAATCTTAACAAGGTGCAACAGGCTATATGAGAACTATTATGTTGTTGAAGTTACTACTGATTCTACTTGCCTTTGACTGCATTATTTATGCGAATACAGATGAGTCTACTCCAAGAGTTAGAACACCTTTGGGAGGACTGAAAGGTTACTACAAAACCTCGCAAGATGGGAGAAAATACGAAGCTTATGAAGGAATTCCTTACGCTTTGCCACCTGTTGGGAAATTACGATTTAAAGTACATAATCGAATTAATCATAAATATCTTTAAAGTTACACTAAGAAAAATTTCTGATTGAATTGAAAATAAACGAATCAGAAAATTTTGATTATATTAATCAAAATTCTAGTTATTTCAACTACAATTATAATAGATTCGATTAGAAAATTTTGATTTATTTATTTTCAATTCAATCCAGAATTCCAATTAATGTAACCAAACTCTTCTTTTAGTATACATTTTTCGAAATGATATGTACTTCTAATATGATAAGATGAAAATGAATTCTTGCAATTGACAATAATTTATTACAAATACCTTGTTAATTACTTTCCTTTGTTTAGAAACTAAATTTCCATAAAAATTTTCTCACTTAAAAATATTGACAAAAAATGTTTTAAGTTAAGAATTTCTTCTTATTTTTCTTGCGCAGCCCCCTCGGCCAATACCAGCATGGATTGGTGAACTATCAGCTACAAAATTAAGTGCTGTATGTATTCAATATGATCAAGTACCAGAACATCCTCCGGAGAAAGTTGTAGGTGCCGAAGATTGTTTGTATTTAAATGTTTACGTGCCGGTACGAGAAAAAGAAGGAAATAAAATCCCAATACCGGTAATATTTTGGATCCATGGCGGAGCATTCCAATGTGGTAGCGGTATATTGTATGGACCCAAATATCTAATGGATCATGATGTTATGCTTGTCACTATTAACTATCGATTGGGACCTATGGGTATTTAATATCAACATTACGTACTGATATTAAAATTATTAGCATATTAGTAAAAATAATATTTATTACTTTTAAAATGTTAAAGTTTATTTGTTCAATTTGGCCAATTTTAAAACAAATGTGCAAACTTATATATTATTGTGCGTTTCCTAATTTAATTCTAAATTGAAAATCATTTTTTTTTAATATTAGGTTTTCTCAGTACAGAAGATGAAATAGTTCCTGGTAACATGGGTCTAAAAGACCAAAATATGGCACTTCGTTGGGTATCACAAAATATCGAATGGTTTGGTGGCGACCCTAAAAAAGTGACATTGGTCGGTTTGAATGCAGGTGGTGCAAGCGTACATTATCATTACTTATCGCAAATGAGCGCTGGACTCTTCCAAAGTAACTTTATAAGATAATGTAAAAATTAATATAAAGATAAAAAATCGTTTTATCTATATTATATTAAACTGCTACGTCATAATTTTATATAATCTAGATGGTATATCGTTCAGCGGTACAGCATTTGATTGTTGGACGCAAACTGAGAACTCTAAAGAGAAGGCCAAGAAATTGAGCGCTTTAATGGGATGTCCTACAATTAGCTCCAGAGATATGATACGTTGCTTGAGATATCGTCCAGCTCATGCAATTGTACAAACTACAAGTGAATTTATGGTAAAATTCTTCTTTCTTTTATTGCCTTGATAAAAAAAACAAATGCAATCCTCGGATAAAGAAAAGAAAGTTATGATCAATCTTATGATTTTAGCCATTCTTTTCTAATCCCTTCACTCCTTTCGGGCCGGTAGCTGAGAAATTTAGCGGTGAAGCACTTTTCATTGATAGAACGCCCATTGAGATTATCAATAACGGAGACATCCAAGATATACCTTGGGTTACAGGAGTAACGAGTGAAGAAGGCCTTTATCCTGTGGCTGGTAAAATAATGCGCATAATAACACATAGATATTTACGATAAATATATAACTTATTGCAGAGTTTATTGCTGATGATCAAAATCTGAAGCAGTTGAATGATAATTGGGATATTCTTGGGCCAGATTATCTTGATTTTAATTATACTATCCCGAGGGAGAAGCATATCGAGATTACTCGGCTTGTTAAGAAACATTATTTTGGTACAAAACCAATCAATCGACAAAGTACGAAAGAACTGATACAAATGTCAGGTGATCGCTTCTTCATCGTAGATAGCGAGAAAGCTGCACGAATGCAGGCCAAAGTAAATAAGAATCCAGTTTGGTATCATTACTTTACTTACAGAGGTGCGCAAAGCTTAAGCAATGCTTACAGCGTGAATTATGGTAAGCCTATGAAATATTAATGTTCAAGAAAATTTACAATAGAGATACACATACTTCTATTTAAAAAAATGTTTAATTAAAAAAAAATTATTTATTCGTTTTATCAGGCGTCTCACATGGCGACGACGTAGTCTATGTGTTAAATACTTCCTGGGTAGATCCACTTACAACACAAAAAGATCGCGATATGCAAAAGCATTTAATCGACTTTTGGATATTGTTTGCCACAGACGGGTAAGAAAGAAATACTTATACATATTGCATATGGTATTGAACATAAATTCATACAATACTAATTCTTCCAATGTTTGTCAGAATTCCAAAGATAGCTAATGTGGAATGGCCCAGATTAGATCCTTCAAAAAAAGAACTCCATTATTTGCATATAGCTGGTCCTGATAAGATTAACATGGACAGCAATTCTAACTTTGGAGAAAAAGAATTTTGGAATTCGATTAATTTTAAGGAAAATATATTGAAGCACTCAAGAATCGATAAAGATGAATTTTAAATAACAATGAAATAAAAAATAAACGTATTTTCTAAATTAAAGCTTTGTTCAAAGATAATGTTTAGTTTTATACATACATAAATTTATTTTATACTACTATAATTTATATTAAGTTTCTCTTTATTTCAAACATTATAGAAATAATTATCAATTAATTTCTTGTGCAAATAAAAAATGTAATGCCTAAAACTTATTGCATAGCTTATAAATTCGCATTACCAAGAATATCAAATCTTAATCCCTATTTTAATGTGATAATCAGTAGAATTAATGTTTAATGTTCCCATTTTCTGAATTATGTATAATAAAATATTTATTAAACTATTATACATAACAAATTATTTTAAAATTATAAAATATGAGTATATGTATATTTATATTTAGATACAGAGAATGAGAAGGAATTTATTATTAATGGAATTATTAATAATAAATTCTTTTTCATATTTTTTCATATTTTCTTAATGAAGCATTTCTAATAAATATTAGAAATTTTTCATTAGAAAAAATTAATCAAATACAATTCACGCTGACTGAAATAAGTGTATTATCCATGTAGTGTTTTATTAAAATATTATAAAATTAAAGAAGATACAAGTGTATTTTAACATTAAATCTAACAAACTCTTGTATTTTATTATATAAAATAATATTGAATAGTGAATTATAAATAAATCTTCTCAATAAAACAGCGTATGCTATAATAATTTCTAAAAATGCTTAAAATAAAGGAAGATAAAAGAGAATAGAGATAATCGATATATAATCAATAAAACTATAAATATAGCGTTATGTATAAGTAAAATATGCCATTTAAAAAAAAAATTAAAATATTCACAGTCTTTTATGTGGAATCAGTTGTACTATTTCTATAAGTATGGGTAATTCAAATCTGCTAAAATTTTTGTTTTAAAATTTAATTCTTTGTGATGCTTTGAGATATCGAAAATTTTACGAAATCAAGATTTTGTGAAATCAAGATCAAGATCGATAGTTTAGAATCAGAACTTATATTAATAAATAGCATACTTATTTAAAAGTTTCATAAATATTATAATATAAGTTCTAAAATATTGCATCTAATTTTTATTTACTAAAGATATGACAATATGTAACAGTAGAGTTAGTTTCTTTAATTAGTAACCAAAATATGCATACTAAATCCGATATTCACAGTCAGTTTTTATTTCAAGATTTAGGTAATGTCTTAAAATGCAACTCTGTGATTGGTTTATTACATCTTAAGACTGTACCTAAGTAGTCTTAAATACAAGAATCGATTATGAATATTGATCTTGAGTACTAATGTGTCAACTTATATTTGACGAAATCTGTTTCTTGTCTTAAGATACCAGTCAGGATAAATTCTATATCTTGTACCGTAACAGTTTTCGGTGCTTTAGCAAGAAACTTTTTTGCGTTTGGCAAATCTTCTTTACGAGATAAAATCATCGCTCTTTCGGGCCATTTAGTCGGTGGACGTAATAGAGTTTTTCCTCCACAAGACGATACTATATCTATAAGAATACAAATACGAATATTTGTATACTAGAATATTAAAATATAAATATTTTATATAAATTGATATAAAAATATTTCTATATTACCTTTTAATTCTTTTATAGGCGGTGGCCCGACGTTCGGCGTCAATACAACGATATAACCATCTAGCATTTTTTTCTCCCTAGCTTTATCAAGACTCTCCCTCAATTTGAAATCATATCTGGTTTCGGCTTCGGGATCTTTTAATATATGCTTTTCCCAATCTATAAACTCTTTCTTAGTTTTACTTTCTGTTAACCAATCGATCGCCACTATGGGTACACTTTTTGCCAACGCGCATAAAAATTTGTATGTTCGACGAACTTTGTCAGTAACTAAAACGGTGCACTGTGCCGGATCTTCCACTTTACTTCCACCTGTAAAATAAAAATTGTCAACAAATAATAAAATAGCTGTTAATACTATTGCGAAGAAATCCATTCATTTAAATATAATTTATTTAAATTTATACTCACCTAATGTTTTAACAATCTCACTATAATTTTCCATTACACCCGTTATACCCGTAAATAAAACTTTATGTTTCATTGCGGATGATATGGAATTATTTAGAATCGACATACTCCTGCGCGTTCTAGAAGGCGTCAAAATAAGAGATGTAGTTTCCGTGCTTGTATTTAGACTTGAAGCGCTCTCGTCAGTTAATCTACGAGTATTTTGATTCGACTCCATCTTCTTTCTTGCTGTTCTCGATCGTGAAGATCTAGAAGTGTCACTTTCAGTACCGCTTTGGCTACTTTCACCAGTTATGTTTTCTGTGGAAGTATCAATAAGTGAACTTGTAAAATTTTTAATACGAGAAGGTTTCTTAAATATTTCTTCCTTTCTTTTTATTGAGACTTGTGACAGCGAAGAGATGGAACTTTTAGCAGATCTTTTACGTGTTTTTGGTACAACATTGTCAAGTTGCGTATTATCAGAGTCTTCTATCTCAGATGATAAACTACTCTCAGTTAAAACAGAATCTGTTTCAGTATCTGAATTTTGTTGTTTCTTGCTTCTAGTTCTCAATTCTCTTTTAAATATTTTTGTCTTACTACCTTCTCTGATTGATAAATTCTTATTCCGTGTATTACTCGGAGCTTTTGCCATAATGCTTTCAATTTCTTGCGATCCATCATCTGAGAGGTTCTTAAGGCTCTTTAAGGGACTAAGTATAATTTTCGGAACTTTGCTGAGTTGTTGATTCGTCTGTATTTCTGTTTTTTTGGTTGGCTTATTTTTCTTACTATTTTCACTTGCAGTTACATCATTGACATGGGTCATGACTTGATTATCATAAATTGTCTGCTTGATTCGTTTAACATTGGATCTCTCAGGATAAACATTTCCATCTGTTCTCATATTTAAAGAGATCTCTTGAGTTTCTTCCAACGTAATTTTAGATATTGCTTTATTATCTTCGGAAGACTTTATATTTTCAGAGATACTTTCATGTGATCTTATTTTAGCAACATGTTCAAGGATATTCGGGGATTGCCTATCGATTGTTTTCACGGCATTTCTGCGACTGCGTATAGAAACTGGACATTCCTCAGCGACAGTTTTACGTTTTTTCGAGGTAGTTTGTTCTATCACATCTTTGTTTTTTTCTACCACATTTAGAGGTGTCTTTCTTTTACCGATAATAGATTTTGTTTCTGACTCTGTGGATCTGGTTGTTTCATAGTTGGTTGCTTCTATACTTTTTAAAGTTTCTTTTTGAAGATCATGTGGACTCTTGTCATTTTGTTTACTGGACTGTCGTGTTATTCTTGTACTGATCCACGAATTTTTCGATTCGTCATCCGTATTCTGCTTTGGATCTTCTGACATATTTGGTGAAACGCGTGAACTTTCCTTGTTTCTTTTCTTCTGACGTTTCGGATAATTATGTTTATTACTTAATATTCTATCTGCAATTTGTTGGAATCGTTTATACGTGGATTCGCTGGAATCATCAGATTCATCAGAAATGTCCACTAGACCTGCTATTTTGTCAGTCATTAGATTGTCATGAACAAGATTTGACTGACTATCAATGGATGACTTATTGTGTTTGCCAGAGTTTTCAATATCCTGTTTACGTAATGATTTTCCTTTCAAGGATGTACTTTCTTTTCTTTTACTTCTTGCGGTATTTCGTTTAGATTTTGTGCTACACACAGTTGACGTCGACGATGCAGAAGGACTCGCTGGATTTGAAAGTGTTCCTGATATTCTAACAGCTGGTAAGCGTGTTAGAATGTCATCGTCACTCTCATACGATGTATCCAATATTTGCGCACGTTGTCCATCATTTTCTGATGGGCAAGGTATGCAAATTGATGTTTTCTCTTCTGCAGCATCGACTTTCAATTTGGTTTGATCACTTTCTAAGACTTGTTTCCTCGTTTTCGACGCGGGTTCATCATCATATTTCATCAATTTTGAACTTCGAAGACTTCTTTTGTTATTCTTTCTTGAGATGATTTTATTTTTGTCATTATCGTTTAATGTTTTCGTTATTGAATCAGATTTGTGTTTTGTCTTGGCGATTCTTTTTTTTCTCTTGTTAGATTCTACATTATCATCCATGGCTTTTTCATTACTTGCTTTAGATGTCCGGGAAAAATCAGTGTCTTGATCAGGAGTTATATCCTTCACAGAGTCTGGGAACTCTTGTGTATCTTTTAAAATATTTCGCTTTCGTTTTGTAGTAATAGTAGAAAAATAAATATCTGAATTTTGAGATTCAGTCTCTGCCTTATTTACATTATTTGTATTTACTTCACTATCCAGTAAATTATGTGAACGTTGATCACGGGATGCATGCTGTTTCTTTTCTATTTGTTTTTGTGGCACGTTACATGTATCTCCGTCATCATCGTTGGCTTTATTAATAGAGTCATCACTTTGAGATGATTCCAAAATCTTTTCCAAATATTGCGTCGACATATGCGGTGACTCGTGAATGCTATTCATATCGTTATTTACATCATCAAACATTTCATTGAGTTTTTCTTCGAGAGTGTCATTTAAATTTACTTGAGAGGAGCCTTTTTCACGAGTGGAAATTCCCTTTCCTTTATTTTCAATTTCACCGATTACTTGTGTAGGCGCTAGCTCATAATCTATATCTTCACAATCAAGATTTTCTGTTGTGCGATAATCAACTGATTCTGTATTAATAATTCGCTTGTTTGCATTACTTCGATTATTTTTCGGGGTCAAGTCTATTGAATTACTCGGAGAAGTTTCACGTGATAAAATGACTTGAGTAGGCGCTACATCATCAATATCTGGCACAGATGTACTTCTTTGATTATCATTGTTGTTTATAATTTGTGTTGGCATATCACTAAATTTAGCTTCATTAATTTTATTAGAGTTTTGTGATTGATCAATTGACGAATTCGATGTATTATTAGTTACAGGATTGTTCAATTGCGTTTGTACATCAAACAAATCTTCAGATTCGATGCTCGTGCCAGGGTCATTTCTATCATTTATAACTTCATCAGATGGTTTATTTAAAGTTCTTAATTTACGCTCCTTTTCAGCAAGTTCTGCAATGTTTTCTTGGATGTCTGTTTCCGAAACATCGTTAGTTTGTTCTGAGCGAGGCTTTCCACACTTCTTTTTGGAATCTTTGGACATTATTACTGCATCTTTCTCATCAGTTTCAGAATCATCCGACATTAAAGCTTCAAATTTGTGACTAACGCATTGAGTAGGAGCTTCGAAAATATCTTCATCGTTTTCTTCATCATTTATCATGTTTTGCACATGTTCGACGTTACTATTCTTTTTCAATGACACTTTTGCAAGTGATTTCGGAGTAGACGCATTAGATGCTTGCACTTCTTGCTCATCAATACCCTCGCTAAAGATCTCTAATAAACCTGATGACTCAAGCAAATAAGCACTCTGGTTTAACGATGAAGGAAGTTTACCTTCAACTCTTGGTGAAGATAAATTCAAATACTTATGATTTCTGGATCTGGATCTCGGTGACTTTATAATATCCTCGTGATTTATCCCGTCCTTAGTAGTACTTGCTATATCGTTTCTATCTTTTTCCTTATTTGCTCGATCATTACTAATCTCATTTGCCATACCATCTGTTTCGAATTGAGTTTCCATATCGGATATGTTTTTATTCTGCTCGCCTCTTGCAATGCTATTTTCAAGTTGAGTTTCCAAATCAGATATATTTTTCGCAATATAGTTATCATCAAACTTTTGTGTCTCTAAATCGTGAATACTGCGCCCGATTTTAGCTAAATTTTTCTCTTGACTGTTACCCTTATCGATTTCATGCTCAGAATTCTGAGCATCGCTGCTATCTTCATCAATGTTGTCAGTATCAGCTTGTGTTTCCATAGTATGAATATCCGTCGTAAACTTCTTCGCCGTTACATTTCGAATACTAATATTATCCTTTTCCATTTCATTAATATTGTCTAGACAATTCTGAATTTCTATATCGTGGATATCTGTTACAGATTTACCAGCTGTTTTATCGCAAATATTTAGTTTTGGCAGCTGCTTGCCATTTTTAGCATTCGTTTTAACATGCTTGGATATATCAATAAGATCACCTTGTGTTTCCATATCATAAATGGAATTTAATGTCGTTTTACATCCTTCATCAAACTTTTGCGTCTCTGCTTCATATATACTAACTTGATTCTCGCTAACAATAATATCAGACGTGTGCAATGCAATACTTAGCGAGTCATTGCTCTCATTTTTGGAAGTATTCTTTTTATTAATACTTGGAGATGGACTTTGTTGCGGAACTCGCGGTCGTCGAAAGACATTGCGAGTCTCATCATCTTTCTGAGTTCCAAAAATAATAGATCCATCGTTGTCCACACTGGATGAATTATTCTGCAAATGAATATATTCCTAATTTTAGTTCAATTAACACCAATATTATACAATCAATAGGAAATAAATATTATAGTAATAAATGCTAATAATGCTAATAAATGCTAATTAATAATAAATATACAGGGTTGGCCATATTCGACGGAAAGATGTTTTTTTTTTCAATCATGGGAAAGAGATGTTAGATCGAGTAACGACGTTTCCCATGATTGAAAAAAAAAACATCTTTTCGTCGAATATGGCCAATCCTGTACATGCCCGTAACAAATTATATATTATATATGCTAATCGCGAGTAAAGCACTTACGAGTGATGAATCTGGCGTATTAGGAATTATTATATTCGCAGTTTTCTGTCGCGATGGTGCAGGTGTTTCTGGTATTACTTCGTCATTAGCTGGACAGTTTATATGATAAGTTGCACGTACTCCTCCGAATTCAATAACACTTCCATCCTTAAGTTCATACGAACGATTGGGTCGTAGTATTAACTATAAAAATAAGAAAAAATTCTATTAATTCAGTTTAAAAAAATATCACAATGTTTCTGTCGCGTCATTTTAAATAAATCATTAAGATATTTATATGTGTATACGCATGTGTCACATATGTAGTTTATTAAAAATAATTCTTTCTCTATCAATTAGTTATATGTCTACATATGCAATGTGAGATTATATGACATAGCTCGCATATTAAAATGATGAAATAATTCAAAGTTTCATCGATATAGTTATTAACAATTAAGATATATAGTGATTACATTATTAAGCTTTGTTTTGTTGAGAGATTTTAGATCACAAATCCAGGTTGATCCTCGACCGCTAGCTTCAATTTCTGCATGTAGTTTTGACACAGTCTGAAAAAATATTACAAACTTTTGTTAGTATTTGGTATCAAAAATGCTTGTTCATTACTATTTTACTATGTACAAAAAAAATAAAAAAAAGGTGATTCAATCTATCATAATCAAAACCAATAGAGGTTTATAATATCAAGGATATAATAATATCAAGGAAAAAACTGAACATTTTATTCAAATTATATTCAAGCTTTATTTGGATATAATATTATACATCAATTTGTAGCAAGTTCTTATAAAATTGAAGGAATATTTTTCAAGTTATAAAAAAAACTAATTTATAAAAATTATCCTCAACTAATTTCTTATAAAAATAATAAAAAATATGCTGAAACTTACCTCATTTCGAATAACAATGTTGCAGATATCAAGTCTACCAATTTTTGTAATTCCTGTTTTAATCTGGTAGTCAGTGGAATTAATGCTTAACGTTCCAACCTAAATTTTTTAATAAAATATATAACTTTTATTAAATCGTTATGCATTAAGTATTATTTATAAAATAAAATATTAGAAAATATCAAATATTAAGACATAAAAAAGATTTAAGATTTAAGATAACGAATATAATATTATAAATTCATTATAATAAAATACAATCAAGTATAATCTCTCTCTCTCTTTCTCCCCTCCCCCCTTTCTCCTGTCTTTCTCTCTCTTCAACTTTACATTTTACTATTAAAAAACATATTTGACTATACTTAACCTGTACTGATTCTTCCTCCGTTAATGCATGTGAGTCAGTAAATAAATTATCTTCATCCTCATAAACTTGCGTAGCTGAGAAATCCATTGTTATTAACAATAAAAATTAATTTTTCAAGTAATTAATGTTTAATCACATCGGCAAGACTTCTCCGTATAAACCTTCACCAATTCACTTTCACCATTTAAATAATTACACAAACAATGTATAAGCAAGCAAATATTCCATAAATATTCACTTTATAATAATAACACTTAACAAAAAAATAATACAAAATGTTACACAAATTTCACATATTTCTAAATATTCGACGCAATTGACAAACTGCGACCAATTGCGACTGCGGCTTTACTGCCTAGACAATTGCGGCTTTTGCCGCCAAAGCGTTAATAATAACAAGATAAGAGAGAAACTTATGCCCAGTTCAGATTAAAAGCGTCAGCAGCGGAGCAGCCAATCAATGAGGTGATATTCACAATGGCGTAAAAAATATCGCCTTGCTGATTGGTTGCTGATTTCCGCTGCTTGTTGCTTACTGTGTCCAATTTGAACCTGAACTAGAGGCTTATTCTTTTTGGCACTTTTTGGCTGAATTTTGCATTAGTTCATCTTTTTTCTTTTCTCTTCAGGAAGAAAAGACCTTCCATCAAGTAGTGAAAGCAGCTACCAATCTGCGAGGCGATACAGGCATTGGCGTAAAAAATATTTTTTAGTGCAAAAAGTGCAAGCAACGCGAACAGACCTGAAATGTCATGTTTATGACATGTGTCATGTGTTATGTGTGTCAAAACAGTAGCAGTGTCAACTTACATCTGACAAAATCAATGTTACCAACGTTAATTTGGCTATATTTTTAAATATAGATATTGTAAATGAGATATTGTAAATTTTTTAATTTTTAAATATAGATATTGTAAATGATATTTTTTAATGTAATATTAATTTTTTTTATAAAAAAAAAGGATAACTACAATTTATAAATTAAAAATATATTAGAGAAAATTAATTGAATCTAGTATGTATTAAATTAATATGGTGCTTGAAATACAGTATGTATAGTTATTTTACGAATAAAATAGTATTCTAAATAAAATGAGATAAAATATTGGCTTTTGTTATATCTACAAAATTATAAACAAAGATTTTCATAATTTCTTCCTTTTTTTCTATCTCTCTTCTCTCTCTCTCTCTCTCTCTCTCTCTCTCTCCCCCTCTCCCCCTCTCTCTCTCTTTCTCTCTCTCTCTCTCTCGTATTTTTTTTTGCACATGTTGTGTTATTATTCATTCATACACTCATACAGTTATGTACACATTTAGTTTATTAACAAACTGTGTTCGAACTGTAAATTATTTATGTCAATGCGATATTATTCATTCTCGTAACGACGTAAAATAGTTCGCAATTAAAATGCGCTTTGAAAAATCATTTAAAATGATTTAAAATATTTTCCCGCAGAAGCTTTTGAGGTTAAAACGTGAAGAATGTTATTAAAAAGATCGAGCACTCGTTCATGGCTGATTTCAGGATAATTTCGGATTACTTGAACTATCGTTAATTGATCTAAAGAGTTGATTTCAAGCTTCATCACGAATCAATTATAAATCATTAACTCTTTATGATTACTGAAATGATGAATATTGAAAGTGAATATTGAAAGAATGCTGATTGAATGACCTATATTATAAAAGGATAAGGTGCTCATGTTATCATTTATAAATATTTTCACGAAATCTTAATATCTGCTATAACTTTGGCTAAGTATGAAGCATAGTTCTCAGGCAGAATTAATAGTATGAAGCTGCACACATGTTTGCTATACATCTCCTTGTTACTTTTGCTCTGCATTTCTCATGGGTCAAGCAATAATCACTTTAACTTAAACAGCTCTGAAGAACATGACAATAGTGATTGTAATACAAAATTTTCACTGCATGAAACATCTGTCTCTTCAAACTCCTGTCATGATGCTCATGATGAAGAAGTTCAAGTTACCTTCTCTTCTAGTATAGTCGAAAATGAGTATATAATCAAATTTAATGGTTATTATAAAGCACATGCACGAGAGAATTATATAAGAGCCGTGTTAAATTCGTCTAATATTAAGAACTGGAAAATCATACCGCATAACAATGCAGTATCCATATATCCTAGTGATTTTGATATTGTATGTTTACAAGAAACAGATAAATACAAAGGACTCAGAGCTTTAAATAATCATCCACTTATAAAGACTGTGTCATCGCAGAGACTTATACATAGAACTTTAAAATTTATCAATACAACATCAAATGATTCTGATGTCTTAGAATATGGAAACTTCGAAAGAAGAATCAATGTAAGTTTGCAAATTTTGAAATGTATAAAAATAAGATAACTATGTGCGTCTAAATTTTTTATATTAAATCATATATCTAATGTTGTTAAGGAAAAACTTAATTTCAGAATGTTCAGTCTGGACAATCGACAAATCGACATACATCTCGAAAGTTATTAAGAGCTATACCGAAGCAAATTACTTATATGCTCGAAGCTGATGTATTATGGAAAATGGGCATTACTGGAAAAGATATAAAAGTAGCGATATTTGACACTGGACTTGCTGCTAGTCATCCACATTTCAAAAATATCAAAGAAAGAATAAATTGGACGAATGAGAACACTAGGGAGGATGGCCTAGGCCACGGGACATTTGTAGCTGGTGTTATTGCGTCATCCTCAAAAGACTGTTTTGGTTTTGCTCCAGACGCAGATCTTTATATTTTCCGTGTTTTTACAAACGATCAGGTACCTCTGTCCTTCATGCTTCTTTCCTATTTGTAATTTTACACTTAAATTTGACTTAAAAGAATTTGTATCTGAAACATAATAGGTGTCTTATACCTCGTGGTTCTTGGATGCATTCAATCATGCTATACTTCGCAAGATAACAGTGTTAAATCTGAGCATTGGTAGTCCAGATTTTATGGATCAACCATTTGTCGATAAAGTATGGGAGGTTACAGCTAATGGTATTATTATGGTATCGGCAATTGGCAATGACGGACCTTTATATGGGTATATAAAATAATTTTGTTAGAATTTATTTAAAATTTCATATATATATATATATATATATATATATATATATATATAAAATCAAAATCTGAAATCGCTTCTCTATCTTCAAAGTAATCAGTTTCATCAAGATTTAGATTTCAGTTATTTTGTATTTAAGTTTGAGTTATGTTTTTTCGATTTCTTATGTATTTAGAAAAACTATGAGTATGATTAATTTGTATATCACATTTTATTTGCACAGCACTTTAAGTAATCCTGCCGATCAAATGGATGTAATTGGTGTAGGAGGTATCAATTGGGATGATCAAATAGCAAGGTTTTCTTCGCGCGGTATGACTACTTGGGAATTGCCTTATGGATATGGTAGAATCAAACCTGACCTAGTCACATATGGATCAGGAGTAAGAGTATCTGCTTTACAGAGCGGATGTAGAAGTCTTTCTGGTACCTCTGTTGCTAGTCCTGTTGTTGCTGGTGCAGTTGCGTTATTAGCTAGTGCATTTATAGAAATAAATGGATCTAAAACTAATAAAGAAAAGGTAATTACGATTTTTTATACTTATGCATCAATACAAATATCATTGAATATTGTGCAGAGAGTGAATATTGTAAAAAACTAATTTCTATTGCATTTTGTGTTTATATATAATAAATAATAATAAATATTTTTAAGGTAACACCGGCAAGTATGAAACAAGCGTTAATAAATTCAGCCCGTCGCTTACCTGGAATTAGTATGTTTGAACAAGGTGCAGGAAAATTAGATCTTTTGCGGGCATTTCATTTTTTACAGTCATATATTCCTATCGTTACACTTCATCCAAGGTAAGTTTTTCTTTATAAATAATGAGAAAACATTACTATACGATAATGTAATTTTTTTTGTTTTTTATTTGCTATTGATATTTGTTTAATTAATTAATTCTGTTGATTCACTAATTATAAATATTATTTATACACATATAATGCTATAATAATCGCGTATATTAAATGATAAAATAATCAGATAAAATAAATAGGCAATATCGATAAAGTTTTGATTACACAATGCAATAATCAGTTTTTTGCTTTTGTTAACTAGCTACATAGATTTGACGGAATGTCAGTATATGTGGCCGTACTGTACTCAAGCTATATATCATACTGGTATGCCAACAATAGTCAATGTAACTATAATAAATGGTTTGGGTGTGGCTGGAAATATAGTAAATCTTACCTGGCATCCATATACTGGTACCGGCAATGGTGAACATATTGATGTGGCGATAACATATAGTGATGTCTTGTGGCCATGGTCTGGCTGGTTAGCAGTCGCTATAACAGTCCCTTTAACGTCTCACGACTGGCAGGGCATTGCTCAAGGTTTAAATATTAATTTCATTTTTATGGTAAATTGATATTTATTAATAGCAGATTGCATTTCTATACAGGTTATATTTCACTCACGGTTGAGAGCGATGGCGCAGGTAAATCACGGCAATCAACTGTAATGCTCCCATTGCAGGCAAAAATTATACCTACACCTCCTAGACAGTGAGTAAAATTAATATTTTTGAACGTGATGTACCGAAAAATATATTCGCAAGGATATTTAATAAATTATCTATATCTCTTATTATCTCTTCAGTAAACGTATCTTGTGGGATCAGTACCATAATTTGCGATATCCACCCGGATATTTCCCTAGAGATGATTTACGCGTAAAAAACAACCCTCTCGACTGGAACGGAGATCATATACATACTAATTTTAAAGACATGTATCAACATTTACGTAATACCGGATATTATCTTGAAGTGCTTGGTCATCCATTTACTTGTTTTGATGCGAGAAATTATGGAACTCTGCTTATTGTAGATACAGAGGAGGAATTTTTTCCTGAAGAAGTATACATTTGTGTTTTATAAGATTATGTACTTTCTATGTGCTCATTTATATGCTGACGTGAAATGGTTTCAATTGCAGGTGACAAAATTAAAACGAGATGTGGAAGAGAATGGTCTATCAGTAATTGTATTTGCAGACTGGTACAATGTAGCAGTCATGCGAGAAATTAAGTTTTACGATCAGAATACTCATCGATGGTGGATACCTGAAACCGGAGGTGCCAATATTCCAGCGATAAACGATCTACTTTATCCTAATTGGGGTGTGGCATTTAGCGACGAAGTACGAAACGGTCAATTCACCCTTGGCCAGCACGCACCAGTCATATTTGCGTCTGGCACTACATTAACCAGGTAAAATATTTTGTACGTAGAAAAACTAGTTTAGATTATATACAGCACATTTTTTTATATTTATTCAGATTTCCAAAGGATGGAATCGTTTTGTATGCAGATTTATATGATCAGGGTCAAGAACTTCTGGAAAAAAAATCAGGAATATCTACACTTGTACCAATACTCGGACTTTTACAAGTGACGAATGAGAATGATGTTGAAGTGGCATTTAATGTTAAATTTCATAATGAAATACAAGCAGATCAAAATGGTGAAAAAAATGTCAAAGATCAGACGAGTACGTCCGGTAGACTCGTTGTTTATGGAGATTCAAATTGTATTGATGACAGTCATTTACAAAAATGTATGTATTACAAAAAAAATATTAATAACAAAATATTGTAAATACTGATAAATATTTTACCTTAGAAATCATTAAAAATTTTCTATTTCTTGAAACACTCTGAATTGTACAATTTCATTGGATATTATTTATTGAAATAATATTATTATTCATATTTAGCCTGTTTTTGGATGCTCGACGCTATTTTAGAATATACAACAACAGGGTACGTACCTACTGTTTTTATGGATGAAAATCAGAAAAAGCACAAGACTGTTAAAACGACCAGTAATATAGAGATTGGAGAATTACCATATCGAATGAAGGAAAATCATTTTAGTCGTCATAGTAAAGTATTAATAACTAACGAACCAGCAGGTAGTTTTAGATCTCTTCCGTTATGTACCACTCCTATCTATGCCGTTCCTGTACCAGTCAATGAATCTGTGCCAATGTAAGTAATTTCACATGCATATATAAATATTATTTCAATTCCAGATACATTTTATAAATTTGTTCAATTTTTTTCTTGTTCCTATATCTGAAAAGTAAATGCTAGAAGAAAATATTTTTAAATTGTATTCCACTTACTTTATAATTGTAGCTGAAAGAATAAAAAATTAGAGGCTACAACTAAAAATAGATCGCTCTTATTTAATCTTTAGACAGCTGGAATTTTTTTTAAATAGTGATTCTTTTTTCTCAAAAATTTTGCTAAATGACATACACATAGCGCAAAATTTCGAGATTTGTACAGAGCCACAAAAGTGGCTTTTCCGACCGAGAACATATGATCAAATATAAAAAAATGTTTATTTTTTTAAAAATAGTGTATTTTGAGGGTGTGTTTTTGGAATCGCTGATTTCAATTCTAAGCATAGATTTATAAAATTTCGAGTCTTAAACGCAATATTAACAATGAATATAAACGTATAGACTCAGAACTTTCCTTTAGCATTACCCAGAGCTAACGACGTGGACGTAGAAAGTTTGTAGCTCCTTTTTGATTGTTTTTTTGGTTTTTGAATTTTTTATTTTTTTTTTACTTTTTTCTTATTTTATAATTTTTATTTTTTAATACATACACACATATATGTTTAATACATTTAATAAAAGTAGTAGTATTTTACAATAAGATTGGAATCAAGATCGTTTATGTTAAATAACATTACTTTAAATACGAAACGCTACTACGGTCTGAGTGTTGAGATGTTAAACTAATATATATATATTCATATAAATGAATTAATTTCAGAAATGATAATTATGTGCCGATATAGTTGTCGGACTTTCAACGCAATCAATCTGAAATATTAATAATCCCCTCAAATTTCCCAAATTAATCTTAAAAAACTGTAATAAATTTATTGCGAAAAATATTTTTTAAGATTAATTTGAGAAATTTGGGGGTATACCAAAAACCACTTTTGTAGCTCGAGTTTGAATTAAAATATTACTACTTTAAGTACGAAAAGTCACTTTTGTAGCTCGAGTTTGAATTAAAATACTACTACTTTAAATACGAAGCGCTACTAGTATAGTATTTTAATTCAAACTCGAGCTACAAAAGTGGCTTTCCCAGCAGTCTAAAGGTTCAAGTATTCAAGCAGATTATACTATACTTATTCTATCATTACTAATTATTTCTAGATTTTTGCGAATATCTTGAATATTTTTTTTTTAATTTTTTTCACAGAGAACTTTACAGATCTCAGAAGATGGTTTCTGTAGGAAATACTATGAGCGCAGCAAATTCAGTAATGCAAGATACGGACACTTTTTGGCTTAAGCGACGAGTTGGTGGTGCTGGTATCTCTACATTGCAACATCTCGACACTGATATTACGGCTTATGACGCGAAAGAAATTCAAGAAGAATATGTGATTGTACACCAATGGAGTTACGTAATAGTGATAGTTATTATAGTGACAGTTGTCGTGTATTTGTGCAGTTATTTGGGATTGAACAGATATTCGCGCAGGAAACGTGCTATACTGAGAATATTTGGAGCTATTCGAGCATTAGTTGTGCGTAGGATACCTATACAAATGTAATTTGATAACTTTGCAAGAATTATGTATTGTATTTGAAACACACATAGTCAATATAATTTTTTTAAATAATTGGAATATATATTTCAAGAATATAATTCCAAGAAATTTGTATACAAATTAGACTATGTGCCTTTAAAACATACAACGTGAATTTGTAGATTATGTAAATTATTTTGATATAAAAAAATTACACATAATTACAAAAAACGTTATTTATTGGCTTTCTTAAACTAATGAGATAACAAATAATATTAAATTGTACTTCGCTTATTATATATATTTTAAAGCTTTAATCCCCTCCCCCCCCCTCTTCTAATCAGTATTCGCTCTGCAACTTTCTTAACTGATAGTTATGTATTTCATATTAATGTATCTATTTAACGTTAGCATAATAGAACAGTTTTTTTTTCATTTTAAAGAACAAAACATTTGAAGAATAACATTATGTAAATGAAAATATGTAAAGTCATGAAAAATATTTGTTATAAAAAATTTTTCAAAACGTAATTGAGAAAATGTCCGGATTCATTGAATTCGCAAATACTGATTCGAACTAAATCACAAAATTATAATGTAAATCGTTTTTTACATTTTCTTTCTAAGAACATATTAACTGCTTTATATATACATTAATTATAAAATGGATTATAAGTAACCCAGTGCGCTCTGTCTTGTTTTGTTGCAGATTTATGAGTAGTAAAAATGCTTTTGAAAACTTCCGACGCTTTGGGATCTTTCGCAACGCTGTAATCACTTTTAGCTTTTTTATAAGCAGGATCATCGGCCTCCTTATGATTATTGTTCAATTTAGGAATTGTTTTATCCTCCTTTTTCATCTTTTTCTTCGACACTTCATCCGTCTTCTTTTCTTCTGTTGAGACATCATCCTCTAATTTCTTCTTCTTTGACTTCTTTTGACTAGTTTTTCTAAGCACCGCTCGCTTCATCATGAGGTCCACGTCGTCTCCTTCTGCGTTTAATATGACTATGTCCGTCTCTTCAAATGGTTGCTGACATTTGTGACACGACTGTGAAATTTAATTAACAATGTAAATAATAGAAAGGACATGTAAGAATCGGTTATATAAAGATCGCACAAATAATAAGTTAAAAAAGTTAAGATATAACATTCGACTATAATTAAATTAAATTGTGCAATTTAATATTTTCTTGTCGTAAAACTTTCAGTATTTATTATTTATTTTCGTTATATAATTGAATATTTTTACTTACTGTACTCTTTACTTCTTTGAGGGCACGTTCACTCATTACACAGCCGCATGACCATAAGAAACAGAATTTATATTTTCCATTCATTTCCAAACCAATGACTGGACAAATAAATGGACTTTTGCCTCCATCGTTGTAACGGTCTCCTTTCTCAGCTTTATCACCATCAAATGCTGGATTTGGTGTTAAATTGAGATTCCTTACATCCTTCAAGTTCTTAATATGTACTGCAGATTCTGGAAGGGTATTTCGATCCAAAAGACCTTCCAATACAGCTTCTTTACTGTACAGGCGACCTAAGCCACAACTCACGATCGGTGATTGCAGTGGTAATTGCCGTATTGTACAGTGCTTCCATTTAAAAGCTAATTCTGCTTCTTTGTCTTTCTGTTAATAGATATATACACATACATTTAGATATGTAACATGAATAATAATATATAGAAAATAAATAATTAGACATTTCCTTTTAAAGTAACTTACATTGAAAATAATTTAAAGAGATTATGAAGAGAATAAAATCAGCTCGAGATTGCAGAATAAAAGAATAAAAAACCGAGAGTAATATTGTATGAGGTTTTTTTTTATTGAACAAGAACTTTTCTTGTCGTTTCGATAAATATTAAATACATTAAAAAAAACAAACCTATTGAAAGCAATGATTCTTAAACCTGTTCTATAATATGCTTTTTGTTTCCTGTTTCTTGTCTTTTGTTATTTTTTACATCTCATCTTTTTGCTTCTTATCCGGTTTTTTTTGTTTTATATCGCCCGAGATAAAAATTAACAACTTCGAAAGAAACAAGAAATACGTAGCAAAAAATACAATTGTTGATAAAACGGTTGCAAAGGAAGAAAAAGGCAAAAGGTAAAAACAAGAAACAGAAAACAAAGAGCACATTATAGAATAGGTTTGTTCGTGTCCCATGTTCCGATATGCTCCTACCATAGATCCTTTTAGAAAGATTTCTCTCTGATCCTATTCACTCCAACGCGCGCGCGCGCGCGCGCGCGTTGGAGTGAATAGAAGCTATGATAGGAGTATATTGAAACATGTTGAGCAAGCGACGCGAACGAATCTTTAATATTCAAGATTCTGACAGAAATTTCAATAGAAAAAAATCGAACTTCTCTAAGCGAGATTATTATTAGACTTTCCAAATTACCTGTTCCGGTTTCCTTTTCACCCTTACAAGCTCGTCTCTGCGAGGAATAGTGCCACCATCGCAACCCATGACGACGCTTCACAAATATTTCAATATATTATGTAAATACTTTCCTCTTCCTCTCTCGATTCCAACGAAAGACAAGAATGGATAAGAATAGGATGAATGGAATACTCTAAAACACAACAGAGTATTACGAAGCGACGCGATCGTAAGAACAGATCGTAAAGAAATGGCGGCGTACTAACGCGTCATCGTCATCACACGCAACGACAGTGCTGCCAATCGCTCTCTTAAAATCACTTTCTTGTATGCCGTCAGCTGACGGCACGGCGTTGCGGGTTGCGGGGCCGCGGCGGCTTTAGTTGTCGGGCGGGTCGCAGGGCAGCAGCACGCAATCTGTCATCACGTGAGCGGTCACAATGGTCTCTGATGGTCCTGTCGTCGGCGAACAGCGTCGTCCAGCCTGCGAGATCCTCTGAAGTCTCCTCGGTGGAAAGCCGACCTGGCGACCGACCGTGCAACATCAACGACGATAACGACGAGGAGGAGGCTTAACTATCTCCCGCTGGTACGTGGCTGGTGGTTACATTCATCTCGACGAGACGCACGCGCGGACACGCGCCTGCCGATCTCGTTCCCGAGGCGAAATGTCACGGATTAATCGACGTCATCGAAAACGATCCGCAAAGATTCTCGGCGCGCGATTCCCCGCGTATAATTCTCGATTCCGATTCGCGTCGTACATTCATGCTTTTCCGCGCCCGCCGCCAACGCATCGCGCGTTATCGATCCCTTTGAGAGAACGGCTCGAGGTCCGCCGACGCCATTGGATTGGTGACGATGGCTGTTTTTCTTTCTCTCCCGTCACGGGATTCATTCGTGTGTTTCTCCAAAGATCTCGTTTAGAAATCTCGTCCAAGGACACGCCGTTCTTTGACACCACTACCCGTCGCGGATAGTTTCCTTTTTTTTTTCTGTCTCTCTGTCTCTCTTTCGTTCTTAATTCTCTCGATATTGATCGGCTGTACCGCGGACCGTTCGTACGTACAGTCACGTGGAAAAGACGCCTAATTACATAACAAGCGGACGCTCCTGCCACACCCCCTTCCGTGCGGCTATCCGCAAATTCCCGCGAATTTAATTCAGACGAAAGACTTCCATCCGACGATCGCTCGGGTCGTCTATGGGTCGTCTTTCCTCGGCTCTCTACCTCGACCACTATCTGCTGTGCAAATGCAAGCGACGCAGATGTGCATCCGATTCGATGCATGACAGGATGGCAGCAGGTGGTTGTCTGGAATAAATCAACCCTTTACATTTATCGAAATTGTAAAATGATTAGTTATATTTATTGCACGCAACACTTAAAAGTGATATAAAAAGGCGATTTTTGAGAGTAAAATTATTTTTTATAATATTTAATATATCATACTTTAATGTATACTTAGCTTTGTTCTTTATTTTTCTTAATTTATTTTTTTTCTTTTCCTCAGGAAAAAAAGAGAAAAGATGACTCGTGCAAAAAGTTTAATTAAAAGGAACAGGTCTCTTATCTAATTTTTCATGAAAAACAAGCAATTAAGTAATTACATGTAAACACTTAAAAAAAATTTTTTTGTAATTTGTTTATATTTGGAAACAAGGTCATTTAAGAATTTTAAATTAACTGATGTCACAATGTTACTATTTCAGGTTTATTAGAACTTCAGTAGCAAAACACACTCATTCATGATGACGGAATATTGGCTGATTTCCGCGCCGGGAGACAAAACCTGTCAGCAGACATGGGAAACTATGAACAATTTAACATCCAAACAGCACTCTCTATCAGTGAACTACAAATTTCACATCCCGGATCTGAAGGTTGGAACGTTGGATCAATTGGTTGGTTTGTCGGACGACCTAGGCAAACTTGATGGATACGTGGAGCAAGTAACGCGCAAAGTGGCGACGTATTTGGGTGAGGTTCTGGAGGACCAGAGGGACAAGCTACACGAGAATCTGATGGCCAACAATAGTAAGTAGTAGAAATACCTCGTTATCTTTTGGGCCTTTATATTCTTTCGACAATATTTTCCATATGATGGAGGATCAATTTATTTATCCAGGGGTCCAAACCGTTATCTGCATTTATATTCTTCTATTCCATTAATTATATATTTATCTTGATTATTAAACAATATTCAATCTAATTAATAATGTATGAAAGACTATCAATTCCATTTGTGAGTAAATATTATGAAATATTACACATTCATTATTTTAATAGTTTAAACTTATATTTTCTCTATCTCGATAGAGAATAGAAAACAGTATATACGCTATATTAAAAAATACGAATTTATAGAATATTGCAATCCGCACTGTCCAATACTGTTTGGATAAGTGTGCATTGCGTATGTCATCTGTGATTTGATCAAATGGAACATAGAAGCAATTTTACGGATTATTATTGTTATAAAGTATTTTGGACCCTTGCCAACAGGTATCGATCGATTGTCTATGCATCATTTTCTTATAACGCTCAAACTTAGAATACAGTCTGTTGATAATTAACGCACCAATGAATACCATACACGACACGAAACATGCACACTACTTCGAGTTACCTTTTTTATCAATGATCTTTGATATATATCAGTTATAATTACTCCAGATTTTACTTGATTTTTTGGAGATAATAATAAGTTTATATTTAGAGAAGTATAATCCCTATTTTTCCCCATAATGCCCCATGTAATTTGATAGAATGAAATAACAATTTTGTCTGTGTGCATAGTCAGTACGTACAAAAAATGATATGTTGCATAATGTTAGAACATTTTGCATGTTTTAATAGTTTAACTAGGTGAA
The DNA here is from genome assembly GCF_024713525.1 of Acromyrmex echinatior. Lineage (NCBI taxonomy): Eukaryota > Metazoa > Arthropoda > Insecta > Hymenoptera > Formicidae > Acromyrmex > Acromyrmex echinatior. The sequence goes on along the minus strand of NC_141863.1, from coordinate 2,961,535 downwards.
TACAGACAAAATTTTCCTGTAGTATATATATGTATTAACATATATATACATATATGATGCATATCATAAATTGAAAATAATTGTTTTAAATCTTTTTTATATTATCTATTTATATATAATATAAAATAATTACATAATTAAAGTAAAATGATCTGCAATATATTTTTTAAAATAATGAATACTAATATATATTTTAATGTACTTATATATTTAATTATAAGCTACTTATGTATGTGATATGCTTCATATATTAGTACATAGTTGATATATTCGTAGAATGCTTATTTATGTGTTTGGTTGTTTTCGTTTATTATCTATGACAATCTTATTTCTAAATTTGTGATGTTGCTTGGCTTACCTTTTATTTAACTTTGACCACATTAACCCTGTTTCCCCACCCTTTTTATTATTTTATTAATAAATGCCCGTATATATGCACTACGCAAAGTTTGTATTAAGGTATAAAGGAAAAAAAGATGCGTCTCGAGACACGAATAATATATAAGATCACACATAAAAGACAAACGAAATAAAATATGGACAGATCTGTGGAATTACTAGACCACCACGCGTGTCAAATAAAATTTTCCGCAGGACGCAAGAAGTTGCTTGGGTTACTGTGGTCACCAAGCTCTAATTAGCCACTACAAGATTTCATTTTCCTTGGTTCTGTCATCAGTCCTTCTTTCATATTACTATCTGTTTGCGATGCACCATATAATATATAATTTCAAGTCTCGATGACTTCTTTACTTTCCAGTATATACATTTTATGAATATTATCGATTATATTTTCTCGAATATTCCTTTTGTTGCTTAGTTTTTCTACTTCGTCTTTTCTACTTTATTTTCGCATTATATTGGAGTATTTAACGTTTAATAAGGTGATTAATACGAGAAATCATATTTTATATTTTATGTATATTAAACCAGAAATTTATGTATTTTTAATTCTTTTCTGAACACGTTTAAATTAATATATAGAAATTATGATTGTTCATACAAAGGAGAAAGCTTTCGATCGTATACATGATGTAATTTACACATGAATTTGTAATTAAATTTTAAATATTATAGAAGAGTATTCAAAGTGATGCATTAAATTGTTTTGTAATGTTATTATTGAACATTGTATCATTATGATCACTTTAGAAAAGACTGCTACTTTTATTTTTATATATTAGGTGTTGGAATTAATTCGTAGCGTTTTACAAGTGATGGGAAGTACTTTCATTAATGTATTTTTTAATGCTCATGTGAAATAAATAACATTCTTTCATTAAAAACGCTACGAATTAATTCCAACACCTAATATATTTTAGTATCAATCGAATTTGACGAGTTGATATTAAATTACCAACTGAAGTCAACAGTTTAAATCTGAATTTCGTCACTCGAATTGATTAAAGTAAGATGATCGGCGCTAAATACTCCACACTTTCTTCTCTTGAGTTATTTTTCATTCAGTTTCGTCAGCATTGTCGTTAGGCATTTGCGTAGGAGACAATAATAGTTGAGCAAGACAATAAAAAAGATCGCGTGGAGATTGGGACTGGGCTGTAATGGATAGGTCAAACATCAATGGATGGGGAGAGCTCGAGCCCCGAAGGGGGTCCGGACACCCCGCCAAACACTCCTGTTACACCATCACACAAGACTACGATGGAGCATCACAGGCAGTGGAGGGAATTGGACAAGTCCGAACCAGAGCCGGCCGCCTGTTTAGGTCAGCATCATCACCAACATCATCATCACCATCATCACCATAGCTCCCATAAACATCACCATGATGGTCATTTCTCCGCGTTTGAAAAGAAGCTATCGTACGATCTTCAGAGCATCTGTGATGTCAAAACTCAGACCAACAGCTATACCTCGTCGATATATTCATGCTACCATGCCCATTGGTGCATTGCTTCTGTACCCTCGACGCCACGTTCTAGTCCCACTCCCGCGAGTCCGACCCTCTCTTCCCTCTCATCGAACTGTAGCAGCGAAGGAGAGCTTGGGTGGCAGCAGCCGTTACGTCCGCGGACCATCACCGAGAAAGATCGATCTACCCGCAAATCGGTTGGAGGTGATGATGACGACGACGACGACGATGACGATGCGGACCAAAACAACGACCAAGACCAAGACCATAGTGGCAATTTGCCGAATCCAGGTACCCATCCTGCCACTGGCCAGCCGATACGAGATCCTTTTCCTTTTTGTCCTTCTCCTTCTTGATACATAGCTGCAAAGCTTTGTTCATCCTGTGCACCACGTGTCTCGATCTAGCGACTGAATCATTATCATGTTTTCTTGAGAAGTAAATGCAGAAAAATTGAAAAAATGGAGAGAGATTGTCAGATTAGAGATATCTATTATAATTTACAGGATGGTAAAAATACATTTGAAAAAGTCTGGAAATAAAATAGACAGAGAAAACAAACTATTTATTTTAGTCAAATTCTATCATATAGTAAATACAATGCAAGTGCATTTGTAGTCTAGTTATAATATTTCTTTAAATGTCAACTTTGCGTTTTACATATTTCTATATACATATTGTTCTATATACATATTGTAAAATTTTTATGAAAATATCTTTCTAATTTGCTCATTTTAATAAGAAGGAATTATGCAAGCGCACTTGTAGTCTAGTTATTTCTTTAAATGTCAACTTTGCGTTTTATATATTGGGTCATCTAAAAAGTATCCGCGGTACTTTGTCACTAGATATATGACCATCAACACACATCTAGTGACAAAAAACCGCGGATACTTTTTAGATGACTCAATATCTCTATATACATACATATTGCAAAATTTTTATGAAAATATCTTTCTAATTTGCTCATTTTAATAAGGAGGAACTATTTATTGCTGATTTATTTTAATATTATTATAAAATTACTATCTTAATTGCGTAATATATTTTGATTATATAAATAAAAATAATTAATATATAAAAAAAACGTTATAATCTTTTAATAGCAAGGAAGCGGCAAAAATATATGACAATCTCTCTTTTGATAAATATATTTAAAATGAAAGCAATACATCTTTTTTGAGGTTATAATAAAAGACATTTTCTAATTGAATTTATTTAATGAATAATTAATAAACCGGAAGCTATTAAAAGGAAAATTCATCATTCCGTAGCACATCCTAATTATGATGTGTGAGTGTGCATATCTTTTTTTCACAATTGATTTTCTTCAAGAAATTCTGCTGATATATCTTTGGTTTTTGGCTCGTTTGTCTTCACTCTTCCTTCCTCTATATTGGTTATGTATAATTATATTACAATTTTACATAACCGTTATATTAACGTATAAAAGCTCGATATCCCATTTTTGGTGGATCGATTTGTATATTGTATATATCTAATTATCCATCAGATAATTTAGCTTTTTCTCCTAATTTTGCTCTTTTTTATTTTTCTACAGCTTTCGTATATCGCTTTTGTTGTCATAAATTATAGCAACTTTTATTAATAATATATATAAAATAAAATATATATTTATATACATATGCTATCATTTATGCTTGATTTCGTTTAAGCGTATATACATATATATATATATATATATATATATATATATATATATATATATAGGATACAACTGAAATAAATCTAGGAAAGTAAACGACACAAAAAGGAGAAATGATGAGAGAAATATTACTTGACACTTAAATATATCCAGAAATCTTACACATTTTTATTCTACTCCAATCATTTCATCCTAAATTATATTTTTGTTCTCTCCCCCCCCCCCCTCTCTCTCTTTCTAATATCAATCTTTAATTCCCACTTCAATAATTATAATTTTAGTAAAAGAATCACATTGTAAGCACAGACGATAATACATATACAAAACAATGGTAGATAGCACAGATCACAGCACTAGCACAACAATAGCATTAGTAGGAACTAACAAATATTTATCGATCGGTACATGAATTTATAGCTAATATTACTTTGCATGATTATTGAAATAAAACTTAATAAGAAACAAATGCGCTTTATAGTTTTCGTATATAATTTTTATGCTCTTACATAGTATAAGAACTACAGGAACCATATCATATATACTATATATCTATTTAATTTAAGACAATGTACTATTACGTATATTATCATTTTATACATTTAATCAATTATCACAAATCGCTTCTTTTATTTCGGCTATTTCGTTTATTTTATTATATTGCATTACATTGCACATTAATTTGCGATGGCTAATCATATATGTTAGTAATAAAAGTCTACATATATACCTGTGAGGAAATGTGCAGAGAAAGGTATATTAATTTATACTGTTAAAATATTTTCGAAATTTTCAAAAAATTTCATGACTTAGATATTATTATATTTAATATATGCTTTTTTTTCTCAAACGTATATGAACATCTTTTTTTAATGCAAATGTATATACGCATTATATATACTATAATTTATTTAAATTGATTGAATATGTATGAACAAAAACGTAACTTTATTCAAGAATATATAAGAAAATAATGCAGATAATTACGAAAAAGAATAAATTATATAATTAATCATATTTTCTATAAAATTAATATACATAAATGCATACATGTGCATGTGTAATGAGGATTTATCTTGTCTGATTAAATCAACGCACAAATTTTTGTGTACATAATTACAATGTAGTTAATAAGATAAATAAGTGATAAATGCAAAAGAAAATACGATTTTTCAAGATCTGCATGTACAAATATATACAAATATAAAAGTTATTGATTGCAGAGATTATTAATTAAAAATTTTATTATTATATAGCTACAATTTATCTTTATTATATATTTCTTCATTATAAATATCGTACATAAAGATAAAATTTTGTGTAAATAATATCAAATAATTATATCTTTGTAAAAAAATTTCTTATATATAAATAAATATAAAGTTTGTTCATGGATTTGGTTATTGTGAATTGCATGATGTACTCTGTGTATGTCCTGCTTCTTTCTTGTAATGCTAATGATGAATAAGCAGCATTGTAAAATCAAGAAATTGCTTGTGTGAAAATCATTTTTCCTTTTTTTCATTATTTTGAATATTCTTTTAATATTATTTTAAATAATGTTTGAATTTATTTATAACAACAAAATACATGTCAAGCATTTGTATATGTTAATAATATATGCAGAGCTTAAGAAATACATCAATATTGAATTTCTTAAAAATTTTACATTTACTATTCCTGTAGAGCTTACACTTGGTATTGATTATGCGCTGAAGAATGTAGAAATATTTTCTAAAGCTCTGACTATGAAATTGCTTATCAAGATTTATTGTCTCAAAACAATTGGATTAATATTTAAAATTCACTAGGTGATCTGCCATCATATATAACTCGATTCCAGTGGGACATGGCTAAATACCCCATCAAACAATCTTTGAGGAACATTGCGGATATTATCAGTAAACAAGTGGGACAGATTGATGCTGATTTAAAAACTAAATCCACGATATATAACAATTTGAAAGGCAGCTTACAAAATTTAGAAAAGAAACAGACGTAAGTTTGATACATTATGATTTGAATGCAATCGACAATTATATAAATGTCATTTTTTATGTAATTTTTTATCTGCATCAGGGGGAGTTTATTAACACGAAATTTAGCAGACTTAGTAAAAAAAGAACACTTTATTCTGGACAGCGAATATTTAACTACTTTGCTTGTCATTGTACCGAAGTGAGTAAATACATTTAGTTTTCTTTTGACACCTATACTAAAGTTGTTATAAAGTTATCATATATTGGATCATTGAATTAAATAAACTGGCATCTATGTGTATCTCATGTTTTTAGATCCAACTTTCAGGAATGGTACAGTTGTTATGAAAAATTGACAGATATGATTGTACCACGCAGTACACAACTCATTACTCAGGATTCTGAATACGGATTATTCACGGTCACTTTATTTAAAAAAGTAATGGATGAGTTTAAACTGCACGCTCGTGAAAAGAAGTTTATTGTGCGAGATTTTACATATAATGAAGAGGAATTAGCAGCAGGTTTGTTTTAATATTTGTTTTAATATTGAAATCTTTTATAATTTGCATGGGATTGCAGTAATACTTTAGAAATCAACACAAATTTGATATATTAAATCTTTAAAAGCTAAGCTATGTATAAAGAATAAAATTTATTATAACAATTACATCTTATTATAGGAAAGAATGAAATTACAAAGTTGGTAACCGATAAAAAGAAGCAATTTGGACCACTTGTCCGTTGGTTGAAAGTGAATTTTAGTGAATGTTTTTGTGCTTGGATTCATGTTAAAGCTTTGCGTGTATTCGTTGAATCCGTTCTTAGGTACTGTACATATTAATATATTTTATCGAAAAAAAAAAACAAAAAATACGGTGTTATATTAATGTCATATATTGTAATATGTATGATTTATAGATATGGCTTACCTGTCAATTTCCAAGCAATATTATTGCATCCGCATAAGAAATGCGCGAGGAGATTACGTGACGCTTTGAATCAGCTTTATGCTCATTTAGATTCATCTGCTACCGCTTCAACAGCGCACAATCAAGATGTAAGTAAAGATGTAATTACTATACTATTAGGTGTTGGAATTAATTCGTAGCGTTTTTAATGAAAGAATGTTATTTCACATGAGCATTAAAAAATACATTAATGAAAGTACTTCCCATCACTTGTAAAACGCTACGAATTAATTCCAACACCTAATATATTATTAAAAGTAGATTAATATTTAATTATAATTTTGAAACTTTATTCCTCATCATTTTTGTAAATAAATATTACTCTTTTGAATCAATTTTTTAAAATATTTATTATATACGAGAAATATATACAAGCTCAAAGAATATATGTTTCTTCATGCAGAAAATATTTATATTTATATGATATTTTAATTTGAATAGAATGTGGATATACCAGGACTAGGTTTTGGCCAAAATGATTACTTCCCTTATGTCTATTACAAAATCAACGTGGATATGGTTGATAGTAAGGTCTAATTTGCGTTTTTCTCCTGAACATCATACTTCCTTTTATTTATCCAGATGATATAATTCTATTACATCAGGAATCTAGTGGCAGGTGCGTACAAGTTTCTCACTTGTATTAATATGTAAAAAGAATACTGCATTTCCAGAAAACTTCTTTCGATTTTTCCGTAGCTGTTACGTTTAATAATTACGAATCGCGTAATTTGCTACAATTGGAGAAAATTGTCACATAGCCTTTTTCAGAAATAGTTATTTTTTTAAATTGATGAAATTAGAATGATGTATAAACTGTAATATTGCTCGGAACTGTGCATAAGAGTTTGTGCATTCCTTTATACATATTGTCCCCAAGAGCCCCAAGTATTAAACATAAATCAATTGAAGTTATAGATGATAATAAGGATTCTCAGGCAAATACCATCAATTGTATGCTTTCGACTTGTATGTCTTCTTGATATACTTGGAAACAGCACAACATGTTTTACACGCGTTTTATCGCGACATAAAAATGTATAGCGTTTCTAAGTAGAATTGCCACAATGCAATCTTATTATCCATTAATCTGTTATATATAAAAGTAAAGAGCTGATCTTTTCATTAATGTGTAAAAGATCAAGACTTATGAAGAAAATATATAGACACACATCTTGTTATATTATGTAAAAAGCATTCACACCAAGTGTGTCATGTGAATATTTAACAAATTGTTAATCACAGTTTAGAAAAAATGGATATCTTATTGTTGAATATTAAGAGAAGTTTCATGTCGTGTATTCTTATAGTATATTTTATTGCTTCAAACAAATTTATAAACTACAAAAATACGTTTCATCGCGCGCAATATTTGCAGATTATATTATGTATTGTCTGTAATTGTCATATTATCATGAAAGTATATATAGGAATTTTAATATATCGCATGAACCATTCAATTAAAATACATATATTATATATATACATATTATGATCATCGTTCAGCCTAAATATTTTAACAGATTGAAGGTTTTTTATCCTAACAACAAATTTATCGAAAAAATGACTAATAAAAACATTTTTTCAAATCTCTAATTTGAGTTGCAAGAAAATAATCGTTTTTTTTTAATATTATCGAATATAAATTTATTATCAACTGTAATTCAAAATGCAAGCTATATTTTTTAAATCAATTGTTCCATTTGTAAATTAAATTTAGTTGTTTTTGAGTTAGCACCGTAACAAACTGCACAAAATAAGTCTTCTTTGTGAATACATTGGGTTAGGGAAAGTCCCTTTACAAGTTGGTAAAAAAAATCTTTCTCCATCAATATCTTCGTTAAATGAAATTTAAAAAAAGAATTTCAAAGCTTTAAATCTCTACTTTCGAATGATTATTATATTTTTTTAATTTATGTGAATTTTGTAATTTTTATATATAGAAAACGAATTGAAAAAAATGAAAAATTTTCTTTTCATTTTGTAGGTCTGTAGCGTGCCCAAAAAATTTGAGCAAATTTTTGAGTGAAAGCTTGAAGCTTTTCTTTAAAAAATCGTTTTTAAAAAATGTTTCTACGATTTTTTTGTTCCTGAGTTACTCGCGGATTAAATAAAAAGGAACATTCTGACTTTATTGCTTGTAATTCCGTTAAAAATCATCGTATCACAATTAAAAATACAGATTTTTAAAACTGAATCGTTCCTCTATCAAGCGGTCTAATTTAAAAAAAATAGAATATATGGATTGCTAAAAATTTTTACCAACTTGTAAAGCCTTTTTCCTAACTCAATATTATGTTATTATTATAGACATATATCATAAAGATATATTTTCTGAAGAATAATTTCATGTTGTTAAAACAAGCTTAGTTTCTCACATTGATCATAATGTAAATTGCTTGTACATAAGAAAAATCCGTGTATAAAGTCGAAGGTTTCATATTATATATTGAGTTGCAAGATTTTTGTAAAATGCAGACCAATGTACAATGTTTTAATTAAGCATAAATCACACTAGCGGAAATCGATGACAATACTGATTAAATGTTGTCTGCTCCATAAGTCTACATAAAGAAGCCTGACATATAATGAAAAAGGAGAACTGATATATGTACATTGGCAGTTCAATTATGTAGATACATTTAAAGAAATGATAATACAGTCAATTGACTTTTACGAATTGTATAGGTAAATGTAATTGTGTAGATAATAAATATTAAGTTTACTTGTCAAGCATCTTTTGTTTATACGCTCGTTACTAAATCTCCAACTATATAATACCAATCTAATCCTTTTATCACTCCTTTAATTTTTTGCTTTAATTTTTTGATCATGTACGCATACGTTTGTAATTAGATTAAACGGAATTGCAACTCTACGCTTAAATGCTTATACTATCTAATTATGATGCAACAAAATACATGTCCTAATAAAACGTTTTATAGGATGTGAAAGGTAAAGTACATAGAATTACAACAGTATATATATATATATATATGTATGTATATATATATATATATATATATATATATATATATATACATATATAAAAACATAATTTCATGTAATGTTTTTATAAAGACTTATTAGTGATTATAAAAGTTATCGTAAAATAAATTGGTTTTTTGTATAATAGTCCTATCATACAATATAAAGATTTGTACCTATGTAGAATATATAAGAATTTTATAAAGGCTTTTATTAAAATCTTGTATATATTTAATCTTAGATTAGATACTATATAGTTATAATTATATGTATAGATATGATTGCTTCGTTCCACTTTGCAAACAGAAACTTTATTTCTTTACAGTCACATTGCTGCTCTCAATTAAGTTCTGAAAATTATTTCTCTTATCATTGTTCGCTAATATGTATTTAGAAAAAGTATCTCCATATTATTTGTATGCATAAATGATTCCTAATAACGAATATTACCTTCAATTTAAAAATATCCTGCTCCCAATTTCCACAGCCAATAAGTTTCACTGCCTCTAGTAACACATTTATTATTTTATGAACATTTTGTTTGAACACGACTAATACGTCAGCTGCATGAACATTATCTTCGCATTCTTTCCAGCAATCGTAATCAGTCGCCATAGCTATAGCTGCGTATAAAAGACCTGCTTCTTTCGCTAGGATTACCTAATTCGGACCAAAATATAAACATTATAAGATATATATATATATACATATATATATCTTATTTGTATAAGTTTATCGCAGTATTTAAACCTCTGGGCATATAGTCATGTTGACTAAATGTCCACCCCAAAGACGCAGAGCGTTACTTTCTGCTTTAGATGAAAAGCGCGGTCCTTCAATAGTTATTACTGTTCCACCCTTCCTTATGTTATATCCCAATTTTTTTGCTGCTTGCAATAAGATTTCCGATGTTCGCGGATCAAATGCAGGCTCCATCGGCATATGGCATACTCCTATAATTTTAAATGAAGGCAACATATTTTAAAAATTATGCTTATAGAAAAAGAGATATATGATATATTTACCGTTATACTTGATAGACGTTCCATCATAGAATGTACCCTTCCTGGAAATAGTTCTATCTATGAAGCTATCAGGCACGACTAATTGTCCCCTACCAATAGACTCTGTTAACGATCCACATGCAGTAGATGCCAATATATGGGTACAGTCAGCAAGTCGCAATGCTTCTATGTTAGCACGGTAATTAACTCCAGTAGGACTGAACACATGTCCTGCACCATGTCTATATTGAATCAAGACAAGAAAATATTTTTAATGAACAAAACATAAATCAAACATTGTTAAATAAACAGAAACATTTATTTTTGTAGTTAAAGGCAAAATATTAAAGTACAAGCCTAAATTGTAGGCTTTAGAAATAGTTATAAGAGTTAAGAAATTTATAAAGAATTCTACCTGGCTAATAGCACTATATCTACCCCATCAATGCATCCATGATAGAGATCACTGGACGGATATCCGAAATCATTCTTTGCATTCTCGCGATTTGTGATACTGCTGCAATTGAATGTTTTACTTAAGCTATCACCCAGACCCGAGCCACATATTATTCCCACCTAAAAAATATAAAAAATATCAATAATAATTCTATATACATTTAGATTAGAATTACACTTTTATTATATTTTTACTAGAATTACACTTTAATATACATTTTCATGTACTTGTATATTAATTACTATATATATTATATTATATATCAAATTTAGAAATATATAACGTGTAATACAGGTTATAGGAATCAACGCTGGTTATCAATTAGTACTACATGTTATATATTTCTAAATTTGTTCAATTAAAGGAGTCTAAGATAAACTTATTAGTTTAGTGTTATTTTGTAATATATATATCATTTATGCAAAAAATGTTCTTGCCATAATACGTCAATTTTAACAACATAATGTAATATATCACAGATATCTGTTTCGAGTGATTTTCAAAATTAACTGCTTATAATATTTTCGAGGTTAGTCGATACAAATAATTAAAAATGTATGACATGCGAATTAAGAATTCAGAAATTCTCCTTCAAGTGATGTCAACGTATTTCTATAAAGTATGTGATTAAAATTAAAATTCTCTTACCTTCATTTTATTTGTCATAATGTAAGATATTCGATTTATTATCTTGAACTTGCAGTCACTTGAGTATAAAGAGAATAATGAATATGACCGCGTGACCGTTAAAGATAATTATCGTGATAATGTGCTACTTATAACCTCTCTTTCCTGTAAAAATACACCGTTTGTATGTAAAAATACACCGCGATGATAAATTATCTCTAATAAGAATTATGTAATTGTAGTATACCATTTATACATATTAAATTATCTTCTTGATATATGTTTCTGATGGTTCATATTTCTCAATTGTAAAGGAAAATAAACGGAAAAAAACTTCATCTATGACAGTAGAAAAAAATAATTATAATACGATAAATGTTTACTTTTTAATTTTTTCCTTTTTTTACGTGAGATAAAAATTTATCTTACACAAATAAACTTTTATCTCTTTTGGAATATATTTTTATACCTGCCTATAACATATACCTATAACAATATTTATTGTGTCGGCTGATCGAATATTTCGTCACCTTCTTTCTCATATTTTCCTTTTGTTATTTCGCTTTTCCATTTCCTACCATATTCCATATCATATTAATTTACATTTTATGAATTTATAATATATATTGATATATATCTAAATTCTATTCCATACAATATTTCAGAAGTATTTCAAGAGTATTTCATTGAAACATTTCTTCATAAAATATTTTTATAATATAAATATTTTTTTTCCAGGAAGTCAGAGTTTTTAAATATATTTTTTTTCTTACAAATATTTATACAATATTTTAAAAATATTTTATTGAAATATTTCAAAAAATGGTCATTCACATGAGTATTTTATGCTATTTAAACTAGAATCAAATTCGGAATTTGCCAAATGAATCGACCGTTCTCACACGGAGCCACGTGTTACTCCATGTGCCCGTTAAGCGCTTAAGTTCGCTTGTAAGTAGCGCCATCTGGTCGGCGTGAACTCACCTACGTGAACTACGTTGTCGTTGATTGAACCCGTCAGTGAATCAGCTGATCGCCTCGCATTACGTGGAAGAGAATCAGCTGTGCGCAACATGGACATGGACGAGCTGGCGAGCGAAGATCTCGAAATACCGCCCGCTAAATACGAATGTGAGTATCAACGTGGGTTTTTTCTTAACATTATCGTTTCTTTCGCTCTTTTCTCAAACGAAAATATTTCATTTGTCGCCATGTACTTTGACGCGTCTTCGCACGCGACAAATTCTAACCTCGTAATCGCGACTGATGCAAAGCTTCCGTAATATGACGCAAATACCTCGCAGCCACAGTTTTAAAAATAATCACGAAAAAAATTCATGTTTTCTGTTACAGATTTGGATCACACCGCGGATGTACAGTAAGTATTGCATTCAGTTGTAGCGGTTGACCGATTAATTTTGAAGGTTACTTCGCCGGCTAACCTAAAAAAGCGCGCGCGCAATTATGTGGAAATCGATAGACGTTTAAAAGCTTATTTGTGATGGAGATTGATTCGGCAATGTGTAAATTACCGATTATATTTTCAGATTGCATGCATGGGGCGATACCATGGACGAGGCTTTCGAGCAATGCGCGATGGCCATGTTCGGCTACATGACGGATCTCGAGCGCGTGCAGGTCACACAGGTGCATCACATCGAGGCCGAAGGTGACGACATGGAGAGTTTACTCTTCCATTTTCTTGACGAGCTGCTCTTCATGTTTAGTGCTGAGCCGTATATAGTCGCCAAGGTATAATTTCTTTGTTGCAACATTTCTTTGTCAACATAGATACTCTCTCTCTCTTGCTAGATAATTTACCGTTACAGCAATAACAGTACTATCCAACTTTTGATAATACGTTTAGGTATAGGTTTACATATAATGTCACAGAAATATAATTGTATGATTCGTATATGAATTTTGTATTCTATATGAAATATTTAAGACTCTCTTTACTATTACTTACGTATTAAAAATAATTCCTTAATATTTTATTCTTTGTTTGGATTTATAAGTAATATTACTATGTATTAATTAATTCATACAATTATGACATGTTTTATTTGCACGAATTTGAAATTATCATCGAATAGTCCTTTCGGTTGGACCGCGAAGGTCGTGAAACTTACCGCGTCCACATCCAAAGCCAAAGGTGAAAATCTCTCCGCACGTCTGTCACCAGAAAGTCAAGATTACCGAATTCGACCGAGAAGGATTTAAAATCAAGGCAACCGCGTACGGCGAGGAGTTCACAATTGGCAAACACACGCAAGGTGCAGAGGTAAAGGCCATCACATATTCAGCAATGCAGATCAACGATCGCCCGCGGGTGGAGCGGCCCGAAATCTTCGTGATCGTCGATATATGATATTACCCTCGTCCGTCGATCGCACTGCACACATACCTCAACGATATTTTGCTGCACAATTTTCTGGTAATGCTCTAACAACAGCGAAAAAGTAGTGGGGAAATGGGGGGGGGATTACTTAGCTTGAACGGGTGGTGCATGGAAAAAGTAGGGGAAAGTAGCCGAAGGGCAAGAAAGGAAACCGTATACCTCCCATACGGTCTACATAGGAGCGATCCTTTTGTACTTGCCCCGTAGGGTTCAAATAAATACGTTACGAAGAATGCACCGAACTCCCCTTCTTCTTGGCTCGACTTGATTCAGGCGTGTACTAAGTTAGTCCCGAACTCTCGGCAAAACGCAATAAAAAGAGCCAAGAGATTAGCCGTTTGTTATCAAGAAATGCGTGCGAGTTTTTATCGTTATCGATGTTACATGTATTTTTTTTTTACTTATTTAACATTGTTATTTACAAAATGTAATCAATACGATAGAGTCCCTCTATTCCAGTTGCCTTTAAATTATGGTTCTCTTTTAGCTTTCTCACTACACATTTCTCTCGCAATGATCATGCGGGAAAGCGAGAAAAATGTACAAGATACCATTGGTATCATGTAAATTGATTACACACACAATAATCTGCATCATTAAAGTAAAGCCCATTTTTACCAATTTAAACTAACATTTTAACACGTTTTATAATATTAATGTTTATAATATATATATTTGTCGATTAATGTTTATCGCACGTACACTGTACGTACAATTGTATGTTTCAGCTATCAGCGGTAAAATGAAAAAAATTGATTAATTTTAAATGTAGGTCACAGCTTTCTATTGATATTTATAAAAAGGTATAGTATCGTGTTAACGCTATTTCTTTGATATTACACACGTTTCAAATTTATGTATAATCATCCAATAGTTATATAGAATTATATTCTATTTTATATGCATATGAGAGTGTGTATTGTGACATAAACTAATTGAAAAAAATTGAACCGAGCTATTCTCATCTTTTGAGAAAATAATGTCTAAAAAATATAATATCCATTATTTGTACGAAACTGCAGTTTTCCAATGAAAAGTATCCTGTAGCATCTATTTGACGCGATTGCATTGTATTGTATTGTATTGTACATATACTTGATACGAGACGGCGATCGAGGAATCTGAATTGTGATAAGAGGGACCGTCGGTGATGAAATTGAAATAAAAAAAAGTGCGACTTTTTGCCAATGATAATTTTGTTCCTGTCGTCCATCGATTTTCTCGTAGAGTTTTCGACATTCTCGGGTCGGGAGAGGGCCCTGCTCGCCTTCCGTCCCGCTACATCCCTGCAGCTGAATGCCCCTCCATTCGCGAAGGAAGGGACGATCGTACGGCGGAGTTTCGGGTAAGACAGGCAAGAAACGAGGGGCATCAGTTGCCCGGCAGGATCGTCGAGTCGAAGGCAGTCGAAGGCGCGTGTGTATACGTAAGCGCTTGCACGATCGTTGTCAAATTAATACGTCACTAAATTGCATAATTCGCGAGTGCTGCCTGCGTAACGTCGTGTCCATAACGCGTTGCCCCTCCGTCCCCCCTGGATCCTCTGCCGTGAGGAAGCCCGGATTAAAGGGACCCGGTATCCGTCGGCGTTTACAGAGAGAGAAAGGGACGGGAAAAAGGGAGGAGGGGGGGAGGAGAGGGAGAGAAAGAAGGAAAACGAGAAGACATTCACTTTGTTCTGTTCGCCAACACCCCCGAGCATGGCGGACCGGTATGGTAATAGTGCGCTCCGGAAACGCGGGAATGCTTGCGAGAGTGCTGAAAGTGGATAACCGGTGCCGCGACGTCGTTATCGAAGACGAGGAGACGAGCGGTTGCGAGGATATTCCGCAGTAAATAGCCGTTCTCGTCACTCGACTCAGGCGATCCTTCGACCGTGGTGGAGCAGCCGGAGTAAAAGTTTTGGCGGGTAAACCAGGTGAAGGCGCGCAACGATCGCCGACGCTCATCGTCGGCCGAGACGGGTTTTCCTAGCTGAGGATTCTCGAGAATCTCGAGGAAACGCGATGACGCGATGACGCGATGACGCGCGTGAAACGGCATGGGACGCGTTCATAATCGCGATAATAGCCAGTCGACATTATCGAGTGGTTATCGCGCGCGTCGCATTCGTTAGAGGGTATTTTATTAGTAGGCTCGCTCGCTGGGATCCGCGTGTTGTGCAAATGTCGTGATATCATCTGAAAGAGGCTCGGTCATATCGGGTGAACGCGACTGAACGCGACACGAAGCCTAACGAAGCTGGTGGCGACCAGCGACGACGGTTTTGGCGCGCGTATTTCAGCTGTCGCGTGCGACCGGCAGATGGCCGGTACGCCGGCTCACGGACGACACCGACACGCCGACACGCCGCCGTGCGACACGCACACGAAGAGATCGACCATTGCCGTTACCGCTACGGCGAGGGTGCCGCCGCGCCGTTCGCTCGGAAGCGCGCGCACTTATGAAAGGCGGCGAGGAACGACGCGTTGTCATCGCGTGAAACGCGAACGATCAACGAACGCGTCCCGAATCTTCTCGCTCCGCAAAAGTGCCTTCCGCCCGTCCGAGCCTGCCCGAATTCAATCGTCAATCGTCACGAGTGTCGTGCTGCTGAGGACGTTTGAGTTTCTTCGAGAGAGCTAGCTGCCCTAATTCCGGTAAGTCTACGCCTCGCGTCAGGTCGCTTTAAAGTGTCACCTGTCGAACGTCGATTGAGACAGCGAGCGAACGAGCGAGAGAAAGAGAGAGAGAGAGAGAGGGAGGGAGAGATTTCCATTGGTTACGAAACTCATCGTTTTTTACGACGTAATCTTCCGTGGACGCTTCACGCGCGAGAGATGCAACGAGAGTGCACCAACATCACGATATTATCCGGCACCAACGTAGCGCGACTCGTTCACGCATACACATTCGGAAGCGTCATCCTCTTCCCTTTCTCTCTGTCTCTCTCGCGCTCGTTGACTCGTACGCACGTTTAACGGCCTGCGACGCATGCGTGCCGCGCTTTTCCGCGGTCGGGTCGTATCACATCGCATCGCACACACACCGCATACACGCGCCGTCGGCGGCGGCGGCGGCGGCGGCGGCGGTGCCGCGCGACAGCCGACACGAGGCGAGGCGACGCGACGCGACGCGACGCGACGGTGCCGACGTGTGGTCTCGCATACACCAGCAGCATATACACCGACACCGACACACAGCTGTGAGCTGGTGGCGCGGAGGGTACAGCCAGTACACCACCTCGCGACTCGCGAGGCGAGAGAGAGACTCTCCCTCCCTCCCTCTCGTAGCATTCGCGAATACGCACGGACACGCGGCTGGTTCTCTCTCTCTCTCGTTCCCTCTCTTGGCATCTCGCGAGCACCGGCGCACGCGGCACACTCTGTCCGCTTCTCGTTACCCGAATCGGCCAGTCGTGCCAGCGCGCCACGGTGCCCGCAGTCCGGGATCCCCGTCCATACATTTGGTCGAAGCAGTCGAAGGAAGGAGCGAAGTAACGAACCGACCGATCGTCCGGATCTTCTTGTTTGGCGTGCCGGCCTCGTACGTACATACGTACACGCGCGACGCAACGAGACACGTATAAAGAGGGAAAAGAGAAAGAGAGATAGAAGGTTCGTTTCTCCTTGCTCGCTTCGCCGGCCTCCTAGTCGGCCTGAGTCGAGTCGAGCCGAGCCGAGCATGCCGAGGCGGGGCTCGCTCTAAGGTTCGAGCCACGCTGTATTCCAGACAGTGAAAAACACCCGTGACGTTCTCGATCCAGCGTATTGTTCTGGAACGACGAGCGTCCCTTCCGTCGCGTCGTGCGAGAAATCGCCTGGTTCGTCTTTGCCTGGCTACCTGCTGCCTACTTGGACCCGCCTGTGCGTAGCGTAATCGTGGCGGTGTGGTGGCGGCAGATCGAATCGCGCAGAAAATGGACACCGTTCTCTAGCAGCAGCAGCAGAAGCAGCAGCAACACGAACACGCTCGTAGAAACGAGCGACCTCGAAAGAAAAAGAGCGACGTATGCCAGGGCCGAGTAAGAGAGAGAAATCGCGCAAAGTACGGCGAGAGTATGTAAAGCCGCAACGATTACAGCCACGTCGAGGGAACGGAGGGAAAGGGTGAGAACGGGCGATAATCCGAGATATACATCTCGAGGCGGTACAGGCCGACGAGGAAGGGCTCGCTCCGTCTCCGTCTCCGTCTCCGTCTGTCGTCGTCGTCGTCGTCGTCGTTCTCCTCCTCCTCGAGGAGGCCCCGCACGTTCGTTCCGTCCGGCGGACGATTTTGCCGTTAGCCACGGTGTTCCTCTGTGCCATATCCCTCTCGAAACTCGAGTGCCGGGATCACCGGGATCACCGGGATCGAAAGAGACCACCCGGACTGGGGGATGCCCGGCTCCAACCGTCCTGCGACGGCTGCGACACGCGCCACACGCGCCACACGCGCCGCGAGCCGTGTGCTGGCCTGCTGCTGAATCTTCTCCCGGAAGAGAGCGCGGGTCTCCGTCTCAAAATACTGTGCGGCGCGGCGCAGCGCAGCGCACACATTCGCGAGCAGCCAAGTAAGTAGCAAAAAACCGGGAGCGAGCCGTGAGAGGAGGAGGGACGGAAACGCTACGCTGGCGAGAGCCGAGAGAGAGAGAGAGAGAGAGAGAGAGAGAGAGAGAGAGAGAGAGAGAGAGAGAGAGAGAGAGATAGCGGACGGACCTCCGCATTACCTCTTCGCGCCGATCGCGCCGACTTTTGCTACTTCCGTCTCTCTTTCTCGCCCGAGATCGCGACGCGTGTCGTCATCAGCGACGGTGGCTGTTGACGACGACTTCCTAATGAGAAACGCAGTTTTTACGCGCCAACAGGTCAGCACCCGGGTCGATTATACGTTTGCCCTTCCTCGATTCGCCTACCGCCCTCGCCGCGCCGGTAGAATGCCGCGAGTTTCGCGATTCGGCCAGGATGCGTCGAGAGAGCATCTTCGGGGAAATGTCTCCAGAGCAGCGGCTGATCGCTCCCTTACATGACGTGCCGGGTAATGTACCTTACTAGGGACACACCGGTGGTGTCGTCTCGGCTCTTTAAACGAGTTCGCCGCGACACGACGGTCTTACGTATCGCAAGTAACTCATGTATACGTGTGCTCGTGTCCGCGTGTGCGAACACGCGTATCTCTCACCGGTGACGCGTCGAACCGGCTTGTATGTGCGTGCGTGCGTGCGTGCGTATCGTGCGTACGTAAAGGAGTGGGCGAGCGCGTCGATGTGCACGAGGCCGTGACTTCGATTCTCATTATTTACCAGCGACACGGCACGAGATCGAGTCCCTCGAGATTCCGCGAACGCAGAATTCTCAATTGACGTAAGGGTGGCGCGAAGAGGAAAACGAACAATCGGTCGCGTGAATGAAGGTAGCTCGGAGGCTCCTAACATTTGCTTGCATTCTGCACTCGGGTTTTTCCTTCCTCATTTTTTACTTTTTCTCGACGCCTAAATATGTTTCTCGAACGGCGAAAAGACGAAACGGACAGACCTCAATTCTCAAAAACGTGCAGCGAAAATGATCATCGAGGCGCACGATATTTGACAATTCCACCAATAGAAAGGCATCGCTTCCCTCCGCTCGTGCGCCATTGGTCGTTATCGCACGATAGCACTTTTCCTGGGGTCTCGCTCTTTCGAGAAGGAATCGAGAATTCTCTGACAATCGACGACGCGAGAACGCCGGCGGCAACGTGTGGCCTTCGATCGATGTTAACAGCTGATTGCGCGCTATGTCGGGCTAGAACTGTGGCACCACACTCGCCAGGTTTTGATAAGAGAAGCCAGAGACTCGAAATAAAAAGAACGTATCTGGAGTGCTATCGCTCTATTTCAACATTCAAAAGCTTACTGCTGTACTGTTTACTTAATTGGTCAGTTAATTCTAAGACTGCATACATTTTTGTAGACGTGGATTATTTTGCGTTTTTCAGACTCCCATATATCTATAACACATAATTTAATAATAAAAAAAAAACAAATGTATCTATGTTTCTCAACACTTCTTTTTTCAAGATAAAATAATTGCAAATAATTATAAAATCAAAATTTATGCTTGTCAACCGTAAACTTAAAGTCGCTAAATCGTCAAGTACAAACATTGAAACAAAAAATTCCCAAGAAGCTGGCGGCTTCCAATTTTCATTGGATATCACGAGTCCCCGTGTGTGCAGCCCTAGGATTAAAGAAAAAGGAGATTAAGGACAGCTTTAATTGATTAGAAAGAATTTGTTGTTAACATGTAGAACAAAATTAGATCAGGAGCAGCGGAATATAATTGAAAATTGTGCTGTAAGCAATTCTGCCGGTTGAATCAATCATTGATTAAATTAATCGAGATCTGGTCGAAGTCATCCTAAAGGGAGATAGCTAGGCTGGTGTTGTAGAGCTCGCGACCTAAGACCTTTACGAGCGGAAGAACGAAATGAAGGGGCAGGGAAACGGAGAGGGAGAGAGAGATAGATAGATAGATAGAGAGGGCCGGTCTCGTCACATCTGGCCGCCTGAAGCCTCGTGCACACGAGACACATTGCGCATTCGTTTGCATTTTCGTACAAGCCACAGCGCACGTCTCGTGGACGCCCGCCGCCGCCACCGTCGTGGTAGTGGATGGCGGCGGCGTTTCCTGTCTTCGATGCACTGGAGACCCGGCGTTAGTGCCCACATCGTCCTCGGTTGCGAACATACGGAGCAAAGTCGTGAAATTACTCTGCCGGCGCCTATTAGTAACCTCCGAGCTTTTAACCTCCTCGTATTTAATCTTCGAGTAAGTAATCGTGTAGACTTTGTCGTGTTCTTTGTTAAACGTGAACACGTTTCCGAGATCGATGTTGGTGCAACGCATTGTCGATTCTACCAACTTTCGTCAACGTAACTCTACGCCGAGGTTGACTTGACGGGCCATCCCCGTGAGCGACCAATCAATGGACAGGAAAGCAAAAATTTCAACCTTCGCGTCGAGATAAAAATGTATGGACAAATAGTTCGATGATATTGTTGCGTGATTAAAAAAACAATCGTTTTTTTAATCGATACATCACTTTTACATCGAATGCAGCTGCCGATGTGCTGTGCGATGCTTTGTACTTTGGTTTCGAGATAACCGCTGGCCAATCAATGACTCCGCGTCGTACATTGCTCCCAACCTTCCAAGCACAAATCGTGACGCTATTGGTCTCGAGAAATCCTAGTAGCTCTTGCTAGTAATTGATTGTGTATCCGGCAGAAGACTCGAACTGGAGTTGCTCCAACTTTTATCGACGCTAACATCGATTCTAAATTTTTTCTCTCAATTTATCTGTTTGCTAACGAAATTGAATCAACATCCTTATATAAAGTTGTTGAATGATTTTTAAAAAAAGTTTTATATAGTTCAACATTTTTTATCAAAGTTATCTAGTATTTATATAAAATTATATAAATAATAAAATAGAACATCACATCGAAAGCTTAATCGATCTATCCGAAGAGAAACAGATTAAACAATTAATTTGTATTGATTTATTTACTCCAAAACATTATCAAAATTTTCTGTAATCGCTTTGAATAAATCACAAGCACAGGATGAAGGGATATTTTCGAGAGACGCGAGCACTATCTCTTTAAATCACACCCGGAACGATCAGCTTGTCTCGGAATGCTTGTTCTTTTTTTCTAAAATTCCCCGGGCCGAGCTCACCATGGGTCCGTTCGGAGTGTTCAGACGCATACCAAGCGTTTGCTACATGGAGCCCTTAAGTTAGCTTATTCGATTTAAATCATCTTGCAATATAATACTCTCAACTTGCTTCTTTTATATACATTTCATTACTTTTAGATATCTCCATATCTTTTCTTTGATAATATTTTGATTAAATGTAACAATTAAATAATAAAATATAAAATATGCAAATAAAAATAATAATTTACACTTTCTTCTCGAATTCGATATAAGAATAAGAAATATTTTCTTAGAAATTAATTTTTTATTTCTTCCGCAGAATAACTAACAGGAGCAAAGAATTATTTATGTAATGTATTGAGTCTCATATTTATTACATTTTCCAAATTCATCGAGTTCAGTTCTCTTGATTATATAACAATTATTGATGAAGAAGAATATAAGCAGCACAATTATGCTTATTGTGCTTAATGAATATCGCGCAGTCGAGTTTGCTGGAAATGTGGCTTGAGAATCGCTGTTGTTAGAAAGAGAAGCAAACATACTTATTTGTATTCAGTAAAGAGTCGTACACGTGACTACGATATATTTGTTCGGTGCAGATTCAGTGCAGATAAACGAATCTAAAGTCTATGCCAAATTATATGTTGTGATTGTTGTGACCAAGTGAAGAAACTGGTATTAATCTTAATATTAAAATCACACGTATCTTTATCATGTTCCAACTTGCGTAGACGAACATTGCATTTTGCAAGATGTACCGATGCGACATTTACGTGATGTTTATACTGACGCAAACGTACTTACGCGAGAAATGACTTTCGAGAATGTAATCTTCTTATTTATAGCTTCTGATGGATATAAACGGCGTCACGTGTGGTCGGCTTCAGTTGACATACGACAAACTAATCTGTAAGCACGGAAAAAGTACTATTTCGCATCAACATTTCTACTTCAATCTTCCAAGTTATCTGTATCTGGATCGGTTGGCGAATTCGATTGGATTCACTCAGTTTGCATTGGTGCACATTAAAGCTGTCGTCCACAAATTGACGCAAAAATGTGTATTCAATTTAATATAAATTAAACCACATTTTATTGTGCTATTAATTAAAATCGGTATTTTATAACTCGAAATATTTGCATTTGACTTTTATCCAGATTAAATTAGTATACGATGACTTTAATATACACTAGTGCGTCCAATCGAATTCGCTATATCTCTACCATCGTAAAGTAAATGCGCGCGAATCTTTCTTATTTTTAGACAGGCAAAAAATAATTGCATAGCTGGCAGGAATTGAAGACATCGAATCTTATTATCGACGATTATACGACTTTGGACTTATCAATAAAATACTTGAATAATGATGAGACAATTCTTTTGTGTCTTTTAAAAGATAACGACGAGCGATCAGCTGATATTCTGAACACTGAGAAATAATCCGGGATCAGAGATTGTATTCTCGAAAATATCGCATACAAGAATGTACTATAATATACGTGTTTTATAGATTTCCTAGTATTTTCACTTGCGATATTTTTCGAGAATAAAACCTTGGAATCGATAATTCCGACAAGTTTTTCGACGCTATAAACAGATAAAAACACGTGTGATTTTATTATACATTTATCTCACATTTAAATATCCAAATAAGATAAGACTTTTCTTCTCTTCTTTTCTTTCTACTGATATGCTCAGTTTCATTTCTATTCAATTTCTCCTTTCGCTCTCGAAATTTGATACATACGTGTAAGTCGGATTTCTTCAAGTTCAATTTCATTTATTAGTTCCTCCAGTTCTATTTTATTGAATCCTCTCCTCGCTTTTCAAGTTCCATGTACATTTAACGGAGTTATTTCGTTCTTTGTCGCGTTTCTCTTCGGAACGCGAGCGAGAATCGAATTTTCTTCAACACCATCGTTCCTTGCTCCTCGCAGCCACTTTCATTGGACTCGAGTCTCGTGTGCGTCCGACCTAAAGCCGCGCAATCCGATCGCGCCTTCCGTCAAAGACAGAGAGAGAAAGAGAGAGATGCTAATATCGCACACGTAGCATTGCCTGACTGCGGTGCTCGCGTCGCCCTTATTATTTCCGTTATGTGGTGTATCGCGCGCGCGCGCGCGTGTGTATATACAACGCACGACTTTTACACGCGCGGTGTGCGGACAGGTCACCCATCCATCGTCGACGCGGCGTGTCTTTTTTTTTTGTCCCCTCTTCTCATGCGAGAACTGAAAAACCTTGGGATTTAAAAATGACACTCACCGCCGCAATCGCACGTGTAACGCGCCGAGTCACACGCGCGCGCGGCGAGCAGCAGCGGTTAACGGCCGAAAATGCAGAGCGTGCTTAGAAATAGGTCCGTGCGCCGCCGTCATTTCCTCGATCCTTTCCTCGTGTGCCGAATGGCCGGTCGTGTTCGCGTACCGGTGTAACGACACGACCGCGGGGCCGCGAGTTTCGTTGCTTCGATCGCGCGAATCGTGCGGCAGGAAACTTGTCGCGTACCGGGATTAGCTTACTGTGATCTCGTCGAAATGCCCAATCGCGTCAATCTGTTGCATCTCGCGTCGTTGAGGGTATATTACATCGGTATATCGTTTCCTGCTTGTTATATGTATCTTTTGAATTTTATTTTTTTAGTTTTATAGATGTTTGGAAGATTGATATTATGGCGTTTCAGACAGCATGATTATTTATTAGGAAGTAAATAATTAGCGCGTGGCTTCGTACAGTTTAACAGTTGTATAGTTTTATGTATGTATAATTATTTCAGACACAATCACGTTACCAGGATGCCTCGGGTAAGGAGACAAGTGATCCTGGAGGATCCAGCCAGGCCAGTTACTCCAGACATGGTGGAAACAAAGTTGTGTAAGTCACTTGCAGGAAAAATATTACAAATCTTATATTATTTTGTCACTGTTAAGCTCACTCGAATAAAATCTTTCTACAGTAAAGTCTGAGTTTCTGGATGATGGTTCTTTGGACGAAATTCAACCTCCAAAAGTGGCAGAAGAAACACCAAGCCCTCATTTACAGGATCACCAATACGGACAAACGCCTTGTTACCAAATAACGAGAAAACCCACACAACCACCACCAAGAGCTGAGGTAAAATGATTGATGAGTGATGATGATAAATTGATACTGAGGTAAAATTTCTATAGTATCTCAGATTTTTTTATAGTAATTTGACATATTAAAATATTTATGTTGATTTACGCAAAGGTATTTAATTGGCACTTGTCTAATCAAGTTACAATTTCCTTTTCTTTTTGGCAGATATCAGTTCAAGCGGTAAAAAGAAGACTGAATTTGGAGGTAGGGACAACTGGTCCCAGCCAATCTGCCTTCAAAACACCCAGAGGTAAACGTAGAAGATCTGGCTCGAATTCTTTAGCTGGTCATACACCCACCAAAAGTAAATGTCTCTTCTGCTTTATAATCTTTCTCTTATTTTTTTGCATGTTATTCAAGAAAGGAATCGTTTATTTCATTGCAGGTAAAACTGTAGAAAGGACACGGTATGACACATCTTTGAGTTTGCTCACAAAAAAATTTATTCACTTAGTTGAAAGCAGTCAGGATGGTGTGGTGGACTTAAATGTAGCGTCAGAAAAGCTGGAGGTACAAAAACGTCGTATATACGATATTACTAATGTTTTAGAGGGCATTGGTATTTTAGAGAAGAAAAGTAAAAACAATATCCAGTGGAAGTAAGTTATCTGCTAAGATACATGTACATCTCTCTTACACTTTACCATCCATATCTATATATATAACGGAGATTATATTCGAAACTAATTGCTTGTTACAGAGGCGGTCAGTTACCGAACAATCGGAACGATATCGCTAATCTCAGATGGGAGGTCGCGGATTTGGAAGCTAAGGAAAACACTTTGGATCGATTGATTCACGGTGCTGATAAAAATCTTCGCGAGCTCTGCGCGGATAGACAATACGCTTATGTGACGTATCATGATTTACGTTCAGTCTCAATGTACAAAGACCAAGTTATTATGGCTGTGAAAGCCCCGCCGGAAGCTACCCTCCATGTCCCACAACCAATCAATAACTTTGGTCAACAAAAGGTAAAATATCCATAAAGTTTGATATTTTATATGTATCATTTGCATTTCAATTGCTCTCCAACGTCTAGAGAAAAATATTTTATATTTGATAAAAAAAAAATATATATATATATTTATTATGTGTTTTATATTTCACTTGTATTAATGTTTTTAGCTTCAAATGCACATGAGATCGGAACACGGCGAGATAGATGTGTTTCTGTGTCCTGAAGATTCCACAGTCAAAACATCTTATCCTGGGTATGCGACAACGCAATCTGTGCCTCAATCAAAAGAATCCGATATACCTTGTTTGCCTCCTGAATTGTTGGCTAATCGAGAAAGCGACATGCGAATCGAGCCAGTACCTTCCGATGAGAGTTTCATAAATACTCGTCTGTGTACCCCCGTAACTACAGTTACCAGTATAACAAGCATGAAGGATGCATTCTTATGCGAATCCGATGATTATGGACCAATGGGCGGTGGCAAATTCCAACTCCAAACAGAGGACCAAATCAGCTCAGGTAAGATTAGAGAGAAATAATGCTTGTTTAGTTTGCTTTCTTTCTTTCTTGAAAAAGCTTCTTTCACATTTTATATTAATGCTCGATTTATAAATAATAAAAATTCTGAAATTGTGAAGGAAAATAAGTAGGGAAAAATATTTATTTTTTGAGCTATTTTCAATAAATTATTAATATCCTTTGTTTATCTTTACCTATAATCTTGTAGAACAATTTATATTTAGTATTTATTTTATTTACACGAGGAAATTATTTGTCTCATTCTTAATTTTATAAATTAAGTTTTTTCTATCATTTATAATTATATATTTTAAAAATCCGGAATATTATCATATCGTGTAACATTATTGATAATATTATTAAATTATAAATTGAAATGCATATTTAAATACGTTATATCAGTTTAAATATATCATTAAGAAATTTAAATACGTAATAAAACAAATAAAAATGAAATTACAGAAATAAAAAATTAAAAAAATTTTTCATATAATTCTATTATTGAATATATCAATATATTTTGTCGCAAAATCTAATGTGTTATTTTGTAAATATGTAATATTTTATTTCTTTTTATTTCAAATATATACATTTCTAATATTAAATATCAGTTCGACAGAAATATCAATATTTATGCAACGCTCATAGAATTCACAACTGATATTCTATTTTCTTACGTAATTATATTGAATTATGGTGTCATAAATTGAGCGAGAAATTCTCTTTGCACTATGCGTTAAAATAAATTACTTTTTTAATATGTTCTTTGCATTTTTGATTGATAGAATATGTTAAAGATTTCTCGATTTCTCGATTAATAAATAGCTTTTTATCATATATATTGTTTTCACAAGAAATTTGAGATATAAATTATACATGCGTTTATTAATGCAGAATAACAGAGAAAGAAGTTTCCAATACTTTATTTCAATATAATATAATACGAGAAAAAAAGATCTTTATTTCTCGCTTTTCGTATTTATAATTCAATATTTCTGTTGATATTTTAATATACATTGCTGTATATTGTTGCGTATCTGTACGTTTCTTTTTCATTTAATTCTTACTTGTAAACTGTATTTTATTTCTGCAAAGTTTCTAACGCTTCATTTAGTTTAATGCTTTATGCCTTGTACATACATAATTGTATCTTTTTTTTAAATAAAATATTTTTAATCTTTTTTTTGTCTCTATCTTACTAAATTCCGACTTAAGCGTTCTTTTCATAGCGAAAGTTTTTGCAAAATAGATATTAGTGTATGAAATAATTGTCTTGCAAAATTTTATATTACATCCTCATTTGAAAAGAACGTTTTAATTATATATTTTGAAAAGAACGTGTTGCATGTATTACAATTTAATAATCACTTGTGGACACAAATATTATTCAAAAGAAAGGTAGAGGTTGAATATTTACATATAACTTAATAGCATATTACCTTTCTTTTGAATATTTCACTGCCTTTTCACCAATGGATGATGACCGTACCCTGATGGAGCTCTGGCTGTGACTTGTGTGTTGAAATTATCAAAATCACATCACAGGCAGAGTTCTAGTTAGGTAACGGTTTCAAACAGCAAAGCTCGTGTCGTGCAAAGGTACGTTCATCTATACTAACTACATTGGCTTCTATTATGTTTTATACGATGTTGTTACGTTAATATTATCACATGATACATGGATGCAAGATACACTTTTCATACAAAAAATTTTTTCATTATAACTATCTCTGAAAATTCTTCAAAGGAAACATATATGTAATTTGGAAATCAATATGATCGACTCGAATTTTGCAGCACTACTTTATTTTGATTCCACAAATACCAATTTTCTTAGATAATTAAACGATCTATTAGAAACATTGTTGAAACTAACAATATGCAGTAATTGTACTCTTTAACCGCTTTGTAACTGATTGCGAACTTTTTAAATTAAATAAAGTATTTATATGGTGCATTACAAGAAAACTATATATATAAACTATATATATAAATAAATTATATATTCTACATTACTGACATATAATTCTTAATTTAATTAATAATATAATTAGGAACTCGTCTTTTTCTGATACGTGATTCATTTAAAAATTATACAAGAATGTCATATTTAAATATTGAATCTTTGTGTGTGTGTGTGTGTGTATGTGTGTGTGTGTGTATATTAAAAGCTTTCAGAATTATTCTCTTAAATAATTATTTGCAAACGATCTAATGTAAATAATGCTGGATTTGATATAGCAAGTTCGTCATTCCTCTTACTTTTGTTGCAGATCTGAGTATTCTCGATTTTGGAGAACAACTACTGACTTTGGAACCACCTCTCTCCGAAAACGACTACTCGTTCTCGTTAGGCACCGAGGAAGGTCTTTCGGATCTTTTCGATTTTAAATTCTAGGAATATCATCGCTTATTGCACGGGCGTTCGTGTCTTTTTGGGTTGTTACTCAAACAAATGGAACTGTTTCGTCAGTTTTACAATGCGCCTTCGCGTTACATAGTGATGATAGTTGGCAGTTTCGTTCCGCGCGTCGATCTTCGCGAAAAATTGCAAACATACAGACATTTTTATTTATTTATTGTTTCTTCAAGCACACCATTTTATATCTGGAATTTACTTTCCGTACTTTTTTTGTACTTAAAAGTACAAGAAGGCTTAAAAGAATAGCAACAAAATAGTCGAGGCATGCATAGGCAATTTCATAAATTGTATCCTGTTGAAATCAAAGATATATCACATGGAATTATATTTTTCGGTAACAGGATTTTTTACACCGTCTGTTATTGTATGCTCCACATAAAAACTATAAAGGAATGTTATTGATCTGTCGGCACTAAAATATTTTAATATTTTACGTCTTTTTTGTACTCATGTTTCATTCTGAAATATTTCGTGGTTATACTATTTTAATTTCTTATTGCGGACCATAAACTCTCAGTGTGAAAGAGCCGAACCGCCGAGGCACAGGATAAACATATCACAATATTGTTAATGTGTGCTTCCGGCTTGAAATGGTCTGCGTTGATCACGTTTGCGGAATGGATTGCAAAAATATTAGACAAAGAGACAGAAGAGAAATGAAAAAGAGGAAGAGTGTGTGTAAACGTATGTATGTATGTGCGCGCGCGCGCGTGTTTTGTGCGTGTGCGTGCGTGCGTGCGTGCGTGCGTGCGTGCGTGCGTGCGTGCGTGTGTGTGTGTGTGTGCGTGCGTGCGCGCGCGCGTGCGTATATGACAGAGAAAGGAAGAAGAAAAAAATTGAAAAGCGAAGGCGCTTTTTCGTGCAATCTGTAATAATATTGTAAATTGTGCTAAGAGATAGGAGAGAGAATGTATTTGGGAATTCAGAGAGAGGACAGACTGTACTCGTGTCGGACAACGATCTAATTACTTTTCGTAGTTGTCCAATTGTAAAATGAATAAGGCGGTTAAAATCATCGAATTCTTTCTGATATAAAGTCTTGTTTAATGAAGAAAGGAAGAGGGAGAAAGACGAGATTGCGAGGATTACTTCGTGCGCGCGAAAAATGACTGTGTGCATATTATTGAGACTCGGATGATTTTTTTTTTAATTATATGCGACCTAGAGTCCGTCGTCCTTTCTTCGGACGTTATGTTTTTTTTTAACGGTTACATGTTGCCTTGTTAATAAATCGTTCGACAATATAATAGTCTGATTTCGCGTGCTTTTGTAACTCCAACCGATCGAATGGCAAATCAAGATAAATAAATGTTTTCCGTTTTGAATATATTATTTTATTTCTCGTTATTCAGTGGAAGGGAAAATTAAACGATGAATAGTAATCGTTTTATAACAATAATTATATTATTAACCGATTATAGGAGTCATACGCTTTGATCAACTTTTTATTGAATTTCACGAAGATGAACGTAAATAAAGTCAAAACGTACACATGTACAGTGGTGAAAAAATGAATGAAAGATCTTAGACTATATTTAAATGCGTATTTAATTCCAATTCGCAACGATCATATTGTCTAAGATCCTAAGATTTAAGACGTAGTACTGTTCTGAACTTGATGACGGGATTTTTTTTTTTTAAAGATAGTTTCTTGCCGGTGAACACTTTAATACTGTCGAGTAACGCGGTGCTGGAATTGTTTTATTGAGCGAGATTCGTGTAGAGATACCTCTTCTTGTTCCTCGAGATCTCAAGGATACACTGAAAAAAATTGTCTGGAAGTCCCTCAAGGATGTACCCTAACGTACAACTTAGTGTACGTCCAAAGCCATAGTGCCTACAAAATAATCATACCCTTCTGCAATTGTAAATACTTTACAAAACAATTATACAAGTGTAAGCTCGCATCATAAATGTGTGTATGTATGTGTACATTATATACACCTCACATATATGCACATACACACGCACACAGACACACACACAAACACATACACACACACAACACACGTATATGTATATACATATATGTGTATGTGTGTACGAAATATAACAAATAAATAGACGCTGCGAACATTTCGTTATATGTAATTATCATAAAAATACGGATTAGTTACTTTTAATGTTATTAATATTATTAATTATTAAACAAAATGTTAGTTTATAATTTCATTCATTATATACGTACGTATATATACACATATATACATGTACATGTATGTGTACATGTAGTGTGTATTTTACACTTATAGCGAAGGGATGTTGTGCAGGATAACGAAATTGCCTGTTGCATTAAAAACATATTAAACACAATTTGAAAAATATTAATTATATATTAATTAATTATATATTAATTAATTATATATTAATTATATATTAATTTACGAATAATTAATTTATTTTACATTTCTTTATGATCTGTTCGATGATTCCTCTAGACTCTATTTTTTTTTCAATTCAGGATATATACACACGAAGGAAGAGATTTAACATTTTTTGAAATCATTTTTCAAAATATCTCAAAGTCGATATATTATATTATATTGTTACAGAATGAAAATAATCATAAATGAACATGAAGAGAAGATTCCTTGATATGACTTTTTTAATCAACGTCGCAATTGTATTACTTTGCACAATATTCGTCGCGCTCCTACTCGCGATAACCGGGAGGAATTGTATTAATCCTGTTTTCATTTTCCATTTACACTAGCCGAGCGCTTTTTTTATATGGCTACGAGAAGATGAGAGGATGAATTTGAAAAGAGTATATATGTGTTGTTTTCAAAATGTGTGCGTGTGTGAGAAAGAGAGAGAGAGAGAGAGAGAGAGAGAAATGCATGAGTGAAAGAAAGATTATTAGTTCGCCATCGTGAGTAGTGTAGATTTTGCGACAACGTTTACGTATACGCGCTTCTTTCGATCGGTATATTTGAGAGACTGTCTGAAATGGATGGCAAACACGATTAAACACTGATTGATCATCGTAAAGAGAAGAAACAAATTGGGAAGCTAAAAAAGAAAACAAAAGAAGAATCGAATGATGCATCATTATGACGAATGAACATTTT
Organism: Acromyrmex echinatior; assembly: GCF_024713525.1. Lineage (NCBI taxonomy): Eukaryota > Metazoa > Arthropoda > Insecta > Hymenoptera > Formicidae > Acromyrmex > Acromyrmex echinatior. Next base: position 2,929,814 of record NC_141863.1, on the reverse strand, counting down.
GTCACGTTTTAATGAGTCTGGCCCGTTAAAAGAACACCGCAGAGAAGAAAGTTGCAAAATATAATCTTATGTAACATCGTACAGAAACGTGCATTATTATCCCATTCGCACAATTCCTGTTGGCTAATTTAATCCACGTGGATATAATATTGTGTCCAACTTTTGTACCCGATTTCATCTCCGTCACAAATCTTCCATCTAGCCAGGTATTCTTTCTCCAAATATCTCTTAACCTTCTCATCTTTGAAAGTGAAAGGAATAACAATACGGTCAAATGGATTTTTCCATCATCCCTGCCTTGGCCAGTTGTCTGCCTCCTCGTTACTTAGTTCAAAGACTCATAGGATGATAATACTATCTTCCTTTAGTTTATTTAGCGTTTGCCAAACTAGAAAAGATTTAATAATTCAAAGTATGTTATATGTAGGATTAAAAATGTAGAATTGAAATTTTAAATATTTTTATAATTGTTTGTAGAATTAGTTCGTCTTTATTCTTGAGTTTCACCTTCGACGAAATCTTATTTTTAAAGCTGAAATGTCAATTTATTACATCTATAATTCGTACTGGTACAGCTAAATAATTTCCAACTTCAATTTATTTTGATTTTGGACCACGAAGCTTCTATTATTGATTTATTATTGATTATTCATATTGTACAAGTCTTTCGAAACTTACAATAAATGGAGCTGTCGATAGCTCCGGTTCGCTAGTAGGGGAGGAAGGGTCGGCGCATTAAAAAATACAAATACAAATTTGTAAAAAAAGGAAGGAAACGGGAAGGGAAGATCGAATAGACTTACTGTAGAATGGAAAGTAATAAAAATAATTCCCGTCCGTGAAATATTAGAGTAATCGTTAAAATAACGTTGACATTCAGTACGTTGAAACGAAGCTCTCTTTAATCATAATCGTTCTCCTAAAAGACGAGTATTATTGTACAAAGTACTAGTATTAAGTATGCGTAGTACGCAAATTACGTTATTAATTTGCATACTACGCACGCAATTTGGGGTAGGTACAATGTTAAATGTGTCATTATTTTGCGTACAGTGACAAACTTGATATACTATACGTTGTATGGTTGTGCCGTGTTGTAATCATGACAATTTATATAGAAATTACATACAATTATATTAACGCGTTATTAGCTTTAGAAAGATGTATGTGAAGGTGTGTGCAAAGAGGAATTATATCTACAAAATTTTTCAATCGGCCATAAAATTATCCATTGACTCGTTTCTGTGCCTCAACTTCGGGATGTTCACAGATATCTTTACATATCATCAATTAATATTTCAGATAAAAATTATTAAATTAGAAAAGGAAATTTAGGAGAAATAGTTTCTTGGGAGAGAGACAATTCTTTTGAGAATATTATTTTGCCTAATATTGCTATATTCAAAATCATTATTATCTGCTTATTAATAAAGAGAAAACTGGAAAATACTTTAAAATTATCAAAATTATTATATTTTAAGTTAGACAATTGTTTATTGTAATATTTGAATTTATGGAATATATATCTTTATGACAGAAATAAAGAAATGCTTTAAATATATATTGAAATAGAAGTTATGAAATATTTAAAAACTCGCGATTAAAACAAGGTTTTTTAATTCAAGTAATGTAGTTCGATAATATAAGAGAAATTTTTAGAAAAAGAAAAATTAGAAATGACAATAATAACAAGATATTTAAGATGCTGAGAATAAAAAAAATTATAAAAAGAGAGAAAGATGTTAAATTATCTATTACACGAGTATAATTCTCTAGAAATGCTTACACTTATTGAAAAGATCGAAATGATTATTATGCAGATTTTAGATTCCTTTTTTACATGATTTTTAATGAATGAAATCGATTTAAAAATAAATGATATTGCTCTTGGAATATATCAGTCAAAATTGTTTATAAATAAAGAGTATCTATGTAATATGTATCCTTGAAAATGAATAACGTTTATCCGAAACATTCGTTTTAATTGATGATAAATAAATATTACTTTAATCAGCGATGAAGATGAATGTTATATGTTACCTTCGCTTAACGTAGCACGCTTTTAGCTATTTTATCTAAAGGATTAATTAGAATTACAATATTATATACATAAAAGAGATGCGCGTTGCGTTGGCACAGCAAAGATGTGTGCCCGGACTGCCATCCAGCGCTCATCAGGAATTTTTTTACGATTAATTAATAATTACTTGATTTATGATACGATTAAATATGAATGACATATTTAAGTTTTTTTGAACTTGTTTTCGTTGTGCTCTTTCAACAGCTGCATGCCAATTAAGAAAAATATGTGTCTATTTCAAAGAACATTTAGTAATTGTACATTAAAATTTTTTTCACGCTAATTCTATTCCGTCTGAATTTCTTTCGTGTACAAAAACAGCATAAAAATGTATTTGAAGTATTCAATAAAGTTCTATAATTTTAATGAATAAAAGCCTTTCTTTTCGCCGAAATAGGATTAACTTAAAACAAAATTAAAAATTAAGCTTGCGAATTTTTTGTACGGATATCACACATATATGTGTACAAATAAATCAATTTTACTTTCTAAAAATGTCTTTGTATATTTAAACAGTGCAAGTTGTATATTTGATTAATTAAATAATACACGTTTTTTTCGTGTATTGTTCCACGTGACAATTCTCGATTTATTAAAGGGAACATTTTGACACGGTGTTTAGACATGATGTAAAATAAATGATTTAAGTTTTAATCGGTTTTATCTTTATTCCAAGTATGAATAAAAAGACATTAATTAATTATCTACATGTATTATCGGCTTTCCTCGCAGCACCGCCCACTGTCAGGTCAGTATTTATTAAACGGTTGGCAGTCCCGGCTTCAATGGAATGTTGCGATTATATTATCTAATTAATGCGAGCGATATAGTCTATGGCTATCGCGTCACGTAATTATACTGTTGTCGTTCGTGCCTCATATCGTTACATTCGTCGCATTATATTCACGCGTTCCTTTCTCTCCTATCGCAATATACGAAATAATTATCTAAAATTATAAAGCCGCCCGATTTTATATTGTATTTACTAATAACAATGTTGCTCTCTCGCATTTGCGCAAGCTAAATGTATATTGCATCTTTATTTTAATTCTTTAAACTAGCTGATTAAAATTCTGTACATTGATTCTCTCAACTTGGTTTCCGCTGGTCCTAATTATATGTTGCTTTCGGAAACATATTTTTCTTGACAGTTATATCAAACGATTGCTGTGATATTTTATCAATTTCTGCTGTTGACGCTAATAGAGAATTCAAATTCTTTCAATTATAATTTTGTTAAAAAAAAATATTCGTATACATTGAAACGTTTATATTTTTTTATAAATCATTTCAAATCTATACTTATATATATATATATATATATATATATATATTTCCAAATATACTATATATATATATATTTCCAAATATACTATATATATATATATATATATATATATATATATATATTTCCAAAAATTGGACATAAAATTTTTATAGTCCTGTTGTGTGTATAGAAAATTATAACTATCTTGTAATAAAATTAAATAGAAGATAGATGAAAAAGATATAAAGTCGACAATTAAAATACAATTTCATCACAGGCTACCACTTCACGTTTCTCTATGCTGGTGTGTGTGTGTGTGTGTGTGTGTGTGTGTGTGTGTGTGTGTGTGTGTTAAAGGAAAAAAATCTCCTTTACTTTTATTTTTAATACTTTCGCAACCGATAATTTTTTCTAAAATTGGAAGCCGAATGTATAGGTATGTGTTTTCAAAAAAATTAATCGAACACTTTTAGCATTTAATATTTTTAATTAAATGTTTAGATAACACAGAAGAATAAAATTAAGAATTAACTAAACATTTTTTGACATAAAATATAATTTAATTTTTTGTATGATATTTTAAAAATTACCTTTTCATTTAATTTTAAGATTAAAATTAACTACGTTTAAGTTCATTAAAAAAAAAGTATACATTTAAAGTTAAAATACAAAAAAACATATTACTATGTTAACGCTAACTAGTTATAAATTTTGAAAAGTCGTAGTAAGTCAGCGGTTGCAAATGTATCAATATGACATGATTAATACATTCATTATATCACGTTGGATTTTGAAAATTTACAAAATATACTATATCTGCGTCGCCTACTTAAATTGCTTCAAAATAATAAATGCTCCATTATATAATTTCAGATCACGCATGTTACTTAAGTGATATAACTTTTTATTCAATAATAATGAGGTAATTTGTTCCAGTAAAATAAAATTTATGGTTTATCACGTAAATTATTGTTTGCCACATATAACGCTGATAGTAAATGTATTAAACAGTTGTCTGAATACAATATTTTTCTGTGTAATTTATCGATGTGTTCAATTCCACTATAAATTCCAAATGAATGACTTGATGTTAATATGAATCTAGCAGTTTCTCACGATTTATATTATAAAATGGCTGACGCAAGTACGAGAAGCTTATAAATGCTTCTAGTCTATTCATAATTAGAAATTCATCTTCTTTCGTACTTATGACACAGGGCTAGCTTTAAAAGCACGATAAAGTCAGTTTTAAACAGAGCGTTATTTTTATGTACATTGTTCGTATATGCAAATGGTATTCTAACATTACATTTGTATACATATGTAAATTTATACGCTTCCCCAGTCCCTTTCAATTTAGAAATATTAATGTATAACAATTCTTTTCTACTGTCATATATCTCGTGTTAAGGTACCTAGTTCGGATGTTTCTATTACACAAACATCGTTATATTTTATAAAAGGCTTGCCAGCCAGGATCGATCGAACGGGGGCATGGCAAAAATTTATTTAAGGAAAGACAGACTTTTACAAAGTCAGCGCATAAATCTAATTAGCTGCCTCTTTTTATTTAACACATTCGTTCTCGATGTAGCAGACTATAATACGAGTAGTCTATGCGAATTAAAAACGAATATGTGTTGCGTAAATGCACATGTATATATGTGCACATATATGTATATGCATACATGATATTAAAAAATTAGACCGACAAACTTTAGCAAAGTATGAATGATTTTAAGTGAAATATTTTTTTGTCAATATTTTTTGTCGAAAAAACATATTATTAATAATGTTTATTCCTTAATGTCTCTTATGTTTCCTCAAAAAATTTACCGGTTTAAAATTTTAACATCTTATATACATGTATGTACACATATATATATATGTACGTACGTACGTATGTACGTATGTATGTATATGTATATGTGCAGCAATGAAAATGCAATATGTATAATATCAATGTATCACTGCTGCCCGCGTGACGAGTAGCATAACGAATGAATCTTCTTGTTTAAAATGATCTCAACGATAAAAAACAGTTCTATATGTATTTACACGACTTCTCCTCTTGCTTACACAGCACGCAGTTACCATCATATATGCGGCTATCTACATCGAGCCCTATGGTCGAACGCGAAAGCACTTGAACAACGTTTCATTATACCCTGATCTTTTAACGTCCAACATTCAATGACAATCGATGAAAATCGGTAAGGTGTCTACTGTACTGTTCGCTCGAGGCGTGTTAGAATTTACGCGGCAGTGTTGGTTAACGAGCGATGAGAAAATAGCGCATGAAACGGCAGAAAGTACCTTTCGAACACGTACGAAATTGTATTTGCGTTGTTCTGATTATGGTATGTTAAACTTAACTTTAACGTTTGTTAAATAAGAGTTTTTCAAATTGATACATTCCTTGATACAGATATAAATTATTATAAAAAAAAATGAATTCATTAAAAATGAATTATTTATAAGCGTATAGATGGATCAAGACTGCGCTGATTGCGCGAACATGATTAAATCTCATCACAGAATAATTTCACACATGTTGAAAGTGCATTTTCTGCCGTTTTAATAATCTAAAAACTTCTCAAGACGCTCATCATTAGAGGCACTCTGTCCGCGATTGAGCTGTCAAGTAAATGCGCTCGTGTAATCGTATCGCAGTCGTTATTATAATGCTAGCAGAATCAGTTTACGCCATTATCTATAATTTTGCACACCGGTTCCTTTCGCCAGAGTTTCTTCGAGGATCGCGTCATCATGCTAATAGCAGAGGTATAAAACATTTAAATAACTACGAATTAAACATACAAATATAACACGTCTAAATTTAAATTAATTAAAATTAATTATATATACGACAAGATCAGTACTATGACTTTTCTCAAACAATACTTGGACAATTCATAAACGTCTTCTTCTTCTTCTTCTTTTTCTTACATTAGGCCTTTGGCCTGTTGTAATATCTCTCTCATATGTTTGTGATGCGCACGTTGATTATTTAAATTGCCATAAACATATGGGACCTACAGTTTTAATGCCGGTTCCGAACGGAATTTTTACGAGCGGAAAACCGGTATTTTTCGAGAAGTGTTTTTCTAGGCAAGGACACTCTCGGGAGGTTGCCGGCTTTTTCTGAGAGCAGACACGTAAATATTTTCTACCGGGTTTCTACCGGGATTGAATCCGGGATTTCTGGCATAAATCAGTACGTTGTCATGCCATGCTCACGCTCTACTTATACACATCGTATGCAATTAATATTACATTAACAAAAATATAAAATTTAAATTAATTTTTTAAATGGATTAAAAAATAGAATAAAAATAATAAATTTAAAATTTATAGATACTTAATATGACATTTCGTTAAGTTTTCAAATAGCGAAAATAGCTGAGAAAAACTTTGCAAGTCTCTTGCTTGAATTTACTATAGATATATCACCTAGCAAATTACTGATACAATCGTAAATATATATATATATGTACCTATATAATTATGTATGTTTCATTCTTTTACCAATTTTTTTTTGCCGCAACTTTATGTAACTTTATGTAAATTTTTGCACTATCATAGGATTTTTAACTAATGTATATTCCTCGAAGAAACTATATACTGTTGCCGTTATATATGCCCGTGAGAGCTAAGTTATTGATAAACATACTCTCGTTCGTATTCCCCGCCATTACCAGTACTCACAGCACGGCAATAAGTGCACAACGATATTCAAATTAGTCTTACTTAGATCTCTCTCTTTCTCTTTCTTTTTCTCGTCCCTTCTATACTTCGTTCCATTCTATTGAATATCTTAAACAAAACGCATAAATGAGGCACTTGCCCGAATCTATACCGGCCATATTAACACTCCGTTCCTGTTATAGATCAAGATCTGCCAACAATTAATACACGGAAGGCACGCCTCGTCTTTCGCGCGAATGCTTAAATGTCTCTACAGAGTGTTTTTCGTTTTATCTTGCATCAGTCTAAGCACCTAACAGGCCACTGCTACGAACACAGTCCTCATATGGTATCACATTACATTACTACAATTCAATCTTCGTCGTCGTTGTTGTCGGCATATGCTTTCCCTTACATTTGACTTTTTCTATTATTATCGAGACAAAAAAAAAAAGAAAAAGACTTCAAATTGAATCCTATACAGAATGATTCCACGGTAATTGCGAGCGTGGAATCGCGCGACGGACGATACTTGGCAAAGCTTGAAAATACTATAAAAAAGTAGATCCTGGGCTTATCACGAGACTATTCGCCGTCGACACTTACGTGTCGCTACGTGATCACGATAGTATTTTCCGACGTAACTTTCAGCCACGTGTTCATTATGAAGCTACGGGAAAAGGGGAAGAGGGGTTTCGCTGCACGTAGTACCATATCCATAATAATTCCCGGCTCTTCTTCGTAATGTTGCAGAAGATACATACAGTTTCTCACTTTCAGCACTGCTAAATCTCAAGTGCACAAATCTCATGCTAGATGTTATACTCATAATTAAATCATAAACAGAGTCGCTTCGTCCGCTGATACGAAAGTACTGTCACTCTCGCGGCGCTTCGTGAGTAAGTCCTCGTCGAAAACACACCGAGTTCGTATCGTCGCGTTTACGATAGTTCCTGTCCCTAAGCAGGAAATTGTCGTCCTCCCTGCTGTATTGGGCCATGGATTGAGATCGTGGTGGCGGACTATGCGCGGCCATGTACGTGACCATGTTGTTGAAGTTTGGCAGGAATTGCGGATTAAAGAGCGATAGGATTTTCTCGTTAAGTTCACGGGGACTTCGGGTGGGCACCATATAATGATCCCTCGCGTTGCTCGTCACACCGTGCCGATCAAATAGATCATTTTCGATGGTAGGATGTCGCCCACAGAGATCGTCAAAACTATTTGCACTGTCGCTGCCGCCGGATTCTTCGCACGTCGGCGCGTTCATCAATGTCGTCTCAACGCACTCAGACTCGGACTGATGGTACTGACTACATCTCTGGGTCGCTGCTGATCGTTGCTGCGTATCGTAACCATCGAAGTATTCGAGTGTGCAGACTTCATCATTCCCGATACTCTCGTAATGATCCTCATAGCGATCCTCGTCCGGCTTATGGGTGTTGTTAGTATGATCCGTGGCGATACCGGTGGTGAGGCTTGTGGGCGTCGTTCCGTCGTCGTCCTCGTCGTCGTCGCCGTCCTCGTCGTTGCGCTCATCCGATTCCGCGAGGTCGGAGGAAGAGGAGGTGGAAGATGCGCCAGAACCCGTGGGGTCCTGTGGCAAGCCTCAAACGGCTCTGTGTCGCCTTCTGTATCATATATACGTTTTCTTCACCTTTTGTACTGGCTTGTTTTCCGCGGACGAATTCGCGTTCTTGCCATTTGGATTCTTGGGCGGCACATTCAGCACGAGATTGATGGACTTGTTGTTGAATCCAGGCGACTCCGAGCTCTCTGTTAGTCGATTGAGTTGTTGTCGTTGCTCGGAGGGTTCTGGGTATGAAGACCCGCGTAATCTCTGAGAGAACCAGAAACCAAAGGCGAAACCAGCCACCAGAGAACAGAAACAGGTCCCTATTAGTGCACCCGTTAATGTTTGGGCCGAATATACTACCGGTGTTACGGTCACGCCTGTAATCAGAATGCAGCAAATTGAAGAACACTAAATATTAGGATTGTCTTTTGCGAAAACTGCTCGCGCGTTTTGTCTCTAGTGTTCGGAATGGAAGGGAAAAATTAAAACGAATAAAAAAAATGAACAATAGTACAAACAATAAAAACATAATTGATCTTTGTTCACCCATAAAACATCACCCATATAATGTGACAGAATGTTTCGTTAGAAGCATTTTTGATAATATAATCAAGAAAGATGTTTTATATCAAAAAGATCATGATCCTACATATTTAAATGCTGAATAAAATTTCTTTATACAATTGCTTCGTTTTCAAGAAAATCGATATGAAAAATCGGAAAATATACCTATATAATAGTTAATATAAGTAAGTGGTGTTATTAAAAAATTTCAATTAAACAGTTTTTAACTACATTGCAACATAAATGGTTCAACGTGTTTTTCATAGTTGCTATATAAAATTAATTGCATTTAAAACAATAAAACAATCAAATAGAAAATAATTACGACTGTCGAATAACGCTTTTGTAAAACCATATTTTTATATTAAAACCATATTTTTATTTTAGTAAATAGAGAAAAAGAGAGAAGAACAGAGAATCATAATTAAAACAAATTAATCGATAACGTAAAAATTATGTAATCTTAAAATAGAAAAGGTAATGTTTTATTTTTTCAAACCTTGTTTTTTTTCTTTAAAAAAAAAACAAAGCTACACATAAAGGAAAAGAAAAATGATTGATATTTCTTTCCTCAGTTATACTATCAATAACGGATCATTCTGTTAGCATACCGATAAGACATTAGTTAAAAATACAAACATAAAAATAAACAAAGTACCATGAGAGGAGAATCAGTTAAAGTGGGATCGTATATTATGAGAGGGATTTTCGAACACTGTAGATAACTGAACTATATTAGTGTGATGTGATGATGTTGGTTACCTTGAGGCTCATTAGCCCTTGGCTGTGTACGACCATACTGATTTTCTCGATCCAATTCGATGATGATTTCATTCTCCCCATCGGGTTCTTCGCGTCCAATTTCGCGCGCCACCGCTGGTTGGACGGACTTCGTTACCTCTGGAGTAACATTTACCAATATGATGATAGACGACAGATGATTACGTATAAAATGATTTCACATAGTTATTACAGCGTACATTAGATACCATGTATACCTTTATACATTTATAGATTTAGATTTGGAGATTACATTTATGATAAAGAAACTTTATAGATGGTTACGCAAACGGCGATTATTAATTTCTATTCTACCCGTTCATTTTGCTACTATTACTACTAGGGTGCAGTCCACTTGACATTATAAATGTCAATGTTTGAAACTTTTGATTGATCAATTGGAAGAAAGAATTTTACTAACTGACCAAAAAATGTTTCGAAGCATTTGTAGCATCAAGTGGACCGTAGCCCTAGACATGACATTTATACATTCGTACACCATGACTGTGAAGTGAAATATTTAAAATTTATTTTTTTCTGGATTAATTTAATTGTTGCTTTTTAACTTTTCATGTGAAATATTTGCAATTTCTAAACTTCAATTTCAAATACAATTTCAAACAGTTCGAAGTCATGATGTACATTAACCATCATTAATATCTGATGCGCCCGACCTGGAAACGCTGCGAAAATATACATAACACCTAGCGTACGCATGAATAGATATGTATACCATGAAATAGCTGACCATGAGCTGTGTAGCCGTGCGAGCAGTATTCTTAGCATAGTTGAACATGCGAAAAATATTACTTAATTGTTTCAGATCTGACACATGTATAGCGTCCATATACTTTTGAAATTTTTTTTCAAATTTTATATAGGTATTTTGGATATTATTATAAACATTTATACTTTCTTTATTCCTTTATGATAAACATTATCTTCCAATAAAATTCTTTTTCAATCCTTTTTTTCGATTTTTTAAATAAAATTACATCAATTAAGTAAAATCAAAACAAGAAAAAGTCAGATTTGAAGCAGTTTGATGTTTGCTAAGACAGTTAGATAGTTATAAAAAGTTGCCCCAAAACATTTATTGTCCATGTATTCTTTAGCAGTGTATTAGACGAAAAAGCGTGCCCACAAAAAAATAATCACATATCTTGATTGTTATTAGGTTACACATATTAGGTTTTAGATGAGTTGTCTCTTTTCTATTTTTTATGTTTTAAAATAGCTATACGTATATTCAAGCTTAAAGAAAGAGGAAGTGTGAACAAAGTGGAGGAAGCGTAATTAAAATAAATACACTTAGTAGAAGAGTTTTTAAGAAAGTTTTGTTTCAAAAAGATTGCCTATTTTTTTCAATTTTCTATTTAAGTTTTTAATTTCCTATTTTATAATTTTCCGATCTTCCTTTCGCAGAATGAGTATTGCATGCTGAGGGACAAAATTAATTGTTCGCGTTGAAAGTACAAGATTAAATAGACTACGATATATCAAAAGTTGCATAAAAAACCTTTCGAAAAAAATCTCGAAACTTTGTAAAATCCGTACGTTAAATTCGTACATAACGTATAAAAAGCACAATCTTATTACTTGTTCGATACCAATTATCAAAAATAAATTCGAGTAAATTGCGTGCTCTCGAAATATTCAAACAAAAGTAGATACATCTGAATTTCAAGTTCGAAAAATTTATATTATTCGAACCAATTTGTATAACTTTGCATTCGTCATAGCAAAAGAAAGTTAAAATAAAAAATAAAATGGAAAAGAGAATCAAGTCATAAAATTATTAAACAAGCGATCAGAGATAGCGGTGTACCACAATATATCATACATATATTCACACATTTCCGGGAATAATCCCGATTACAATTACAACATAGTCTACATATCAAAGACAGTACCTGGCTCGTGCCCGCAGCTTCTGTGTCTACCGGTCGGGATATCTTGAAACAGTGTCTTGTCGGCATCGTTGTCGTGGAGTTTCGTTAGTACCGCCACGCAGAGATTCGCAGTCGCATCCCAGGCGCAATGAGGATCTTGTAAGGCGACACAAGATCTGCAAGTAGCCGCAGCAGGTGAGTCACAATGATGTAAGGGAACTGCGCGGATCTCAGAGTCCGCAAACACCACTAGTTTACTTGCTTCGCCAGCTAAATGAACTACCAAAAGATCTTTGACCGCTTGACCTGCAATAAAGAATTACATATCACGATATAAAATAATGTGAAACATGTTATGTGTTTCAAAATCGCACAAAATATGTTTTAATTTTAGTTTTTTTTTGTTTGTGTAAAAAATAAATAAATAAATAAAGTGTTAATAAATAAAAGTATATGAAAATAAATTTTTAAAAAGTTATAGATACCTTCGATTATTATTTATTTTCTAAAAAATTTCAATCTATTTATTAACGCCAAATATCCAATCAATAAAGAGATAATAGATTCGATCACACAAATAAGAAAGTTATTTAAAGAATATGAAAAAGCGTGACATTTCCAAATATCACTTCATTAAAATGTTATTATTAAATACTTCGCGTACTATATATATATATATATATATATATCATGAAAACGGATACTGTGTTATTTACCGTGATGATATGATTTATCTCTTTAAATTTTTACTGGAAATAACGCAACATATACACGTAAGAAATATGGTATGCGCAAAGCTTCTTAGAAACTTTTTAAAGAAGCATCGAATTTCTTATTCAATCTCAAGTCGTCTTTTCGTTTGACTATGTTCTACATTCTCATCATATGAAAAGATTGTACCGAAACCGAACGCGCTGGAAATTCAAACAAATTTAGATAGTTTGCGTTGCAATTGATCTATTCAAATTGGCAACGTCAAAATTTTTCTCTCCGTTTGCATTTTTCATCCTAAGGATTTAAATACTAAATATCTTGAAAAGCTCGTAAAATTATGCAGTAACGCACTTTGCATTAATGCGAATTCGATCGCATTGTATGATTAATTCCTGTTTACTTTTCACAATATTGTATACTTACTTACTCAATCGTGTACAATATTTTATGTAACTTCAGTATAAATATAATTATGCAACATAAAAATATGATATTCATAGATAAATATATATAATAGATTAACCAAAAGTAAAAAAAATTGTTTTAACTTGCAAAATAATACAATTACAAAATTTACACAGTAAATTTACTTACCAAATTTTAACACTTGGACGTCACTGACAATAACTTGACCAACATTGTCGTATGATTCTGGTGCACGTGTGTTAAGTGCTTTCAAAACGCGGCCATCATCTGTATGCAACAAATAAATCTCGTTAATCTCCCAGAAATATAAATTATCATTATTACAAATATTACATATATATATATATATCATTTATAATAATTATATTATTATTATTAATAATAATATAATAGATTGACCATTATTATAAATATAATAATGATATACAATTGCGAATTAATATAATAATTAATATATTACAATATTTATATTATTATAAATAATTAAATAATTATACCTGTTCCAATATAGAGTATATCGTAAGCTTTACCATCCAAAGCCTTTACTTGAGGATCTACCGCAACTTTGGTAAATCTATAACTATAAATGTTAAAATTCCATGTGTTAATGTTTTTTTATACAAAGCTATTAATACTATTAAAAATATGTAATTGCAACAACAGCTTTAAAAATAACTTTCGATTGAAAATTTAATAAAGTTCAAAGTAAAATTTATGTTAAAAGAATTCTCTCTATTTTTTTGCACATGTGTAATATGTATAACAATGCATGTATATCTTTGTATACATTTGATATTAAAAAATATACGTTAAAAATTGAGAAGCTATAATAAATGATTAATTTAATATTTTTAAGAAATATCTATTTAAAATTGACAAAAAGATTCGTAGTTTAAATATGTTGCACCAAAACGTGTTTAGGTATAAAGATATTATATACATAAGACAATGAGAATATATTACAATATATTAAAACTATATTAATAAAAATATGTCAAAAATATTAATCAATCAAGTTACTTACTTAAAACTGGTTTTAGTTATCACAGGTAATGAAAAGTAAGATTGCACAGCGTCATCCATGAGGGGGTGTGCCTTGACGAAATTAACAGTAATGTCCGGAAGTGTTCTGGAATCGTTAACGCAGGCACCGGGTCTGGGTTCAGGTACCTTTTCCTGAAGTACTCGCAGCCAGTTGCTGTTTATAGTCTCTTGCTCTTTGAAAGCACCCTGGAAGACCTCGAGAATGTTGTCCATAGAGAATGCACAAATAGCTGAGCCGCCAATGGAGTTCACTGGGGTCGTGAAAACTCCATACACCAAACGCGCAGACTTCCCCGCGTATCGACCATCCGTAACATCGCTCGTTGACTCTAAATATGACAAATTATTCGAAATTATTTCGAAATCATTTTCGTCTTATAGATGGTAAGTGCAGACGCCGTTCTGAACATTTTTCTATGGAAATATTTCATTACTTGCATAGAATGATAAGAAAAAAAATGGATCGTATAAAAAATATATAAAATATGCATTATAACAAAATAATTCACAAAATTTAGTCAAAAAGTAAGAATTATTTTTTTAGACAAACCATTTTTTAATCATCTAATTAAAATTAACGATATTATCTGCAATTTACTGGATTTAAATTCACGATTCAAAAAATTGTTCAAGTATGTATTTAACATCGACGATTTTACATCGATATTTAATTTCGTGTTACTCAGTTTAATTTTTGCGTTCTACGTCGTACTTAAATCAAATATCTCCTTTTGAAAATTACCGAATTAATTAAATAATTAAAAGATTTAAATTTTAATGTTTTCAATTTCAATAACAATTTTGTCTGTTATCAATTTCTTTCACATTTTTGACACTTCATGCTTTGATATTAATAAACATGTCTCATCATTAGTCTTAGTTCCGCGATTATTATACAAAGTTCGAACAATCAGAGAAGCAGCCAGTGATTTCGCGGCACCTCTCAGACATCTGGAGACGCGCCAACTTCGCGAATCCAACATAGGGATTTCAATTCGATATGCGGCGACAATATTCTACGAGAATAGAGTGCTTCTCTCGTTCGTTCTCCATTCCTACTGGTTTCTAAACGCGATAGTGCACCGCTATTGTACTTCACACTCGAGATTAGTCCATTTCGCTGTACGATAGATAGCTAGAGTGACTTATCCGATTTCATTGTACGTGTAGGAATGGACGAGAAATAAAGAAATCGATAAATGTGACAAAAAATATCATATAAATATAAAAAAACATTTAAAAATATTAAATATACGAATGTTCTTATTATAATGCTGTTAAAAACAAATATTTATATTTTTATTATTGTAAAAGAATATGATTCCCTGTGCTTTAATAATAATAATGAATCTCTCTAATATTTACATTTGCAAAGAATGTTATAATTTCTTTTCTTATATAAAAATTTTGCGTAATTAAATGTTAGAATGCAACTATTACTTTAACACAATATTATTCTTATTACATTAATAGGATATGTGTATAATGTGTAATATTTGTAGAAATGTGTAATATTTGTAAGCAACATTCTTTGCTTTTTCCCATTCACGCAAATACAAATATTAGAAATATTATAATATGTATGTCAACTATAAGCAAGAAAGCATATAATTGTATTGCATCTTTAAGTTTGGATAAGCTTACAAATATCTGAAATACATAGTGGTTTCGTATTTGACAAAATTAAAAAAAAGTGGAATTTCGAGATACATCGAGATAATAAAATATATTTTAAAAAAATATAAATATTTTAAATAAAAGTTTTTCAGAAAAGAAATGTGATAAATTTTTATATAACATGTTTTTATAAGATAAGTCATCAATATTTTTATAAATAGGGAAAATGATAATATTTTTTAATGTAATTTTATTCTCTCTCTCCCAGCCATTTTGCATGTAAAAGCAACATTATTTTGCATATTAAGGGATAAAGTCATAAAAAAAAATCAATAGTTTGTGAGATATTTCATATTTTATTCTGAGATATTTCGATATAAAAATATGAAATATTTTTTAAAATATTCATTTTTTTATGACTATTTTAATATTACTATGCGCAAGATAATAACAAATATATATATCAATTTATCTAAAAAGTATATATAATTACATTTTAAAAAGTATACAATTTGCAACATGTGATATAGTATATTGTAAATTAGACTACGTATTAAATAAATTGCATAAAATATTAACTTTTATAGAATGGAAAGCCATTAATAGTGGCGCTAAAACAGTATTATATTTTGAGGCAAAGAATATAATAAATTATTATAAATTAATATAATAAAATCTTATTAAGAAAAAAAAACGGTAAAATTTAAAAAATTGATCCTGCCATCCTCTAAAGGCTGAATCCAACTACACTCTTTCTACGGATCTCTTTAAAAGAGCAACTTTTAAACTCTTTAAAATTGCATTTTCTTTCTTACAGTATTTCGTAGAACGGGAAAGTATATCGGGCGGAAATCGCAGAAAACTGAAAAAGTAGAGGAACAGTATATGCACTAAGTGGGAACTAACGCGGTGCAGAATCGAAGAGGCTCTTTTACGAGGACCTTTTAGAAGCGTGCGAGAGCCCTCGTTTGAAACTACTCGAGCGTAGTCACGATCGAAGCCGCGAAAGGACCGCGCATATGCATACTCACGTATTTCGTTGAAATAGAAGGGGTACTCTCCTGGTACCGAACAGTTGAGCCTCGCTTTCAGGAAACTCGTCCATCTGTCGCTAAATGCGTGTGGCCCGCCTTTATCGTGCTGACAGACTCTTCCAACTCGTGAGTAGACTGACTATATAACGTGAATCAAACTTGTGAGGCGATCAATCAATATTTTACATTTTTCTATATTTCTGTATTTTTATAAACGGATGTGTTATTTTCTAGATATTATATAAGAGATCTTTTTTATTCAAAACATCCAACGCAAGAATTACAGTACGGAATTTGTTTAATCTTGACGAGTTAAAAATAAAAAGACGTGTGTGTACGGGACACAATTCAAATCGTTTCCTTTATAAATCTCTAAATTTTAATAATTTTTTTCAAAAAACAATCAAAAATAAATTCAAAATAATTAACAAAATTTATTCAGGATTAAGAAATATCGAATAAAAAATCCTCACCTTTCCGCAATTCATGTATTCTACGGCTGTTTCACGATAGAAGAAGAATACATAATCTTGATATGCGAATGTGCTGACAAAGTTTGGACCTAAAATAATGAAATTGCATCGAGTTCCATTATTGAATTTATTCTATAGAATGTGATATTTTACAATATAATTTTTTCACCTTGATATTTAATGATTAACAAAAATAAAATTATTTTGTTTGTTAGCGATAAGATCAGGCTAAATATTACAGGTAATAACTTATTTCTTATGAATTTACATAATTTATATGATAATGTATACATTTACATAATTTATAATATAATTTCTTATAATTATATATTATAATTTGTATTATAAATTCATATTTCAATAAATTTATCCGATATTTACATAAAGTGATGCTTTAAAATCAAATTGTTGGTTTGGTAATTTGAATCGTTACTGTGTGATAGAAATTTCTTCTCGTCTTATTTAAAGATGATATCATAATTATCTTTAATTATATCATTAATTATAATTAATCTTGAAATTAATCTTCTCGTATTATTGCACTCGTGTCTATTAAAATATCAGATAATGAAAGAAGCAAATCTAAAAAATTATGTAATTATCATAGAAATGAAATTATTTTATCTCTGTTTTGATATAAGTTGTAGATCTACTTTCCTATCTCATAAATTTATTTAGCAAATTCTACAGAAGCTGTATAAAAAATCTGTGTAAATAAATACGCGCATATTGAAATTAATTAAATGCTAGATATTTTTCGAATTATAGAATCGAATATTGTATTATAGATATATATATAATATTGTTTGCGCAAATCGAATAAACTTATAAATAAAATTGCGAGAAATCGTGGACACCACATCAACGCCACATGAATTTCTCATCGTAATGTCTAGGAGCTTACCATTCAACTGATTGAGATCCGAGCGTTCGGTGCGAATTTTGTCTCTGTGAATCAGCGGCTCTCCGCCAGAGAAGTCAGCCACCGTCGCTGCGTATAACTGTCCCTCTGAAACATGCATAAACGTTTCCGTCAGTCAGTCGCACCTTCCACATTTGCAAGCTAAACGAGCACCATCAGGTCGATGGTTGTACAGCGACTCTCAGGGTTAATTCATCCTCCTACTAACGCGTCTCTCGGAAATTGCCCGTTGAATTTACGTCGGTGGTACTATCCGTAAGATTCATATGTGTGCACGCACTGGCATGACACTCTATGGCATGACCGAACTTTCGCTTCCCGCTATCAAAATCCTCGAAGGACCAACGCGCGACGGAAGGCCTTGGTGTCCCTAAACGATGCCATATCTTGAATCAACGCAGGTGATTATACGAACTCATTCCGCCAGTCACTCCCACATTCATGACTTTTCTATATTAATTTCGACACAAATGCTCTATGTTAGTTATACGTGAATTATTAAAAAAAATAAGTTAACAATTTACAAATTTCGTGCCAATAAATTGTCTAATTTTAATTAATACAACATCGATTTGTTCTGTTCTTCAATATACTCTTTCTTTCGTAATTCTTCAATAGAAAATAGCAATGTAAGACCTGGTAGTTTCAGAGCTTAAAGAGTTGAGCCTTAGAATTGTATTGTAAGACTTGAATTGACAAAGGTGAACAGTATTTTGAAATGGAGAATTAAATGAAGAATTATTTTCTTTCTTTTCGTAATAAGTTTTTGATGAAAACATTTCATGATTTATGTATATATATATAATATTCTTACTCTATTATTGTATGTAAAATATATTCATGATGGTCATCTCTAAATTGTTCCATTAATTTCGCACATAAATATTAATTTTTTAATTAGATAAATGACAAAGACACGAAAATAGAATGAATAAATTAGAAAGTTGAAGATAATTAATGAAAAATGTTCAACGAAAAACAACAATGCACTTAATAAAAATGGATCCAAAAAGGTATATAATATAATATAATAATTATAAGGAATGATTAAAATACGTCATGCGACATAAATTCAATAGAAATAACTATCTCGCATGAGCGTAACATGTAAGATTAAAGTAATGTATGAAAGATTGGCGTGTGTAAGTCACATTAAAAATCATATATTCCACATACACTTTCCACAAATGTGTAGATTACTTCAATAATTGCTATAATATAATAAAATGAAGAGGTAAAAATAGTTACTATTAATACGTTAATAGCTAATATTAATAGTACATGGTATTTACGAAGATTAAGTATAATGTATTGTAACATATTTTATTTTGTGAGTTCAGTTTGTAATTAGTCAATTTTTATGCTATTTAGAAATAAAAAGAAAGAAAAAAAATCAGGAAAGGAAGTTACGTGATTAACAATATAACGATTGTGGCGAAAAAATTTGATACATTTAAGTGTAATTACTCTTTCTTTCATTTGATTACATAAATGAAGAAAGAACCTGTCATTATCTACGTTTATTTATTTTATTTGTATATAATTAGTTTATATTGCACTGAGTACTTTCTTGGTATTTGCTTCTTCATTGAAATTTGACTATCATAACATTCACAACTCAAAGAGAAAATAATAGGTGTGGTATCGTGCGAACAAAGTAGGTTCCGTAAGGGAATTTAAACACAAAAGGTTGGTATAGAGGGAAGAAGGTAGATGATGTTAAAACGAGAGAAGAATATACATACATTTTAGGACATATATAATCCCCAAAGAGTACAAGAGAAACCTTAGTTCTATTAATATTACATTAATACAAAAGACGGTTTCGTCTTAAAATATTTGTCAAATAAAGGTGAAAGAGAAATTGCGTAATTTTAATATAATTTTTTAGCATTTGAAAACTTTATTCTGATTTTAATAATGTTTTTTCATCTATAATACAAAATAGTTTCAATTTCTTTTTAAAAATTAGGTAAACACAACTAATTTTTTATATTATTCTAGTATTTTAAGACAAAAAATAATGATCTATAAATTAAAAAGTTCGTAAAAATAGAAGGGGAATCAGGAAATTATTAATAATCTGATAAATATATTATTCGTATGATTTGTTCATCATAATTGAAATCTGAGATGATAATTTTCAGAAGCATTATATGTGTATATTATTAGGTGTTGGAATTAATTCGTAGCGTTTTTAAATGAAAGAATGTTATTTATTTCACATGAGCATTAAAAAATACATTAATGAAAGTACTTCCCATCACTTGTAAAACGCTACGAATTAATTCCAACACCTAATATAATTCATGTTAGATGAGTAATATTTTCCTGTTAAAATAATTGAATCATAATTGCTCAAATTTAACAGAAAGTGCAAATATAAAATAGAATGGGTTTAAAATACCGTTAAAATTATATTTTATCAAAGATATATATGTATGTTTTCATTAGCACTGTAGACACAGAATCAGCCAAAATAAATGCAATACATACAATGAAAATAATAAATATATTGAACTATAAATTGTAAAAAATAAAATTAATATGTAATATGTAATTACTATTTATATAAATCATCCTATTTAATAAATTAGAATAATTTACTAACAATAAGTAAATTCACAAATATTGCATTCGAATTATTGGATTACAATACAAATTATTTACTACAGTTAATGTTAAAATAAGTATGACATCTTGTATGAAAAAATAATTGTGTAAAAAATAATTGTGAAAATATAAATGAAAATGTTGGTAGATGGTAAAATTTAAAATAATAATTAATAAGAATTATTTAGTATTACTTTTCACATTACATCTCTAAATTGCCTTATGCAAAAAAAGAGTGAGGATGCATCATATATGTAAACATAAGTAAAGAATTAATTTTTACACATACTTGTATCCTCATATTAGCATAAACGAGAAGATCAAGAACTCTAGAACTGACATTCGCATGCAATTTTGAAGTGGTGTTGTAAAACCAATTCCGTGTTGAGGAGCTTATTTTCTACGGATATGGAACGGCTTGGAATAACTTTGCATAGTTTTCAAACACATTTCTTTCCCTCTAAAGTATGGATTTAACTCTCTCTTATTCTCGCTGTCATTCTCAAAATCATAAATTTCTTCTTGCTGTTCTATGGAAGGAACTTTGAGACACGATGTTTACGGTCCCGCCAAACTTAGGCAGCTCAGCCTCGAGAGTATATCTTGTAAAACAACAAGAACAGTAAAAGCAATAGATTTAATGCAAAAAATGTTTCGTATTGAATATCAGTAAAATTTTAACAAGAAATCGAAGAAAACTTTCTACAATTTGATGACACTAGATCGAAGCGATATTTATGTTTACGCAACAATAAATCTGCTCGATTTCTGCCGTCAATCTCTCTGTCATAATATTGTATGTACTCGGTAGATCTATTCGATTTCTATCACCGATATGCTTTCATGTTGTGTCTGCAGGTTTGCCAGCAACATAATGCGGATACAATTCATGTCAATCTGTTGTAATATACTGGTACCAAACTACTAACATATTGTTATCTAGATATTATCTAGGTATACCATAGATAATAAGAAAATAAATATAAATATATAGAAATTAATCTGCTAATCCAAACTATATGCATTTGCTAATATCCAATAATATATAATTATTTAATTATAGTATCTTCACTAATATCTTATATTTTAATAATGCCTAACGAGTTCGATTGTACGCATTAGTGCACACTAGTGCTATATTAAAACAGTTGTGCACTGATTTAATGCAAGAGTAAAAGCCTCTAAAAGGAAAGCCTCTAAAAGAAAAGCCCCTAATATGAAATAGCGGCGTTTCTGCTAAACTAATGAACGCTATCTATTGTTTCCATCATGAATTTGTTGCTCTTGGATTGAAAATTATTTAGTAGAAAAATTTATTATTAGATCATGCCTGTAGATCATTGTAAAACAAGATTTTAGAATTTGGATGTCTTCAAGTTTCATTGAAATGAGCATTTAAATCTTGTTTATTATTTAATAAATAAATATTTGGCAATAAATTCTTCATGTAGTAATAGAGTAAGGTCATACCAATAGAAAAATACGGGATATGTTGAATTGTTTAATTACAGAAGTTAAATTTGACGATTGTAAATCATTCAGCCTAGACGATTGTAAAACATGAGGCATGAAAATCATAATATGAGATATCCAGGGTATTCCTAATATGAAATAACCCATGCTCTTATGTTATAGTGAAAATCGTTGCTAAAGTATAAATGTTATTGTACAATAATAAAAAAGACAACCGGAATGAACGTGCGATGCTTGATTTACTATCTTGACAACTATCTGAAAACGAGTTCTGGATATAATCTATCGTATGCTCATTTTTCGCGCACGCTGGCTGTGTTTGTATTTTAGAAACATTAAATAAAATTTTTTAATTGCATTACTGATATACCTTGCGTTTTACTATCGATTTCTCGGGGCATCTTATATTAGGAGCACAATTTTTTGATTTTGCGATTTGTTCACTTTTTACATTTCTTTAATTAAAAAAAAAAAAAAATGGAATTTGAATTAAATTTTATGTAACGTTATCTTAAAGCTTATTAAATTCCCTTAAAAAATGATCTATTATTTTTTTCAATTCTGCCTATAGCCATCTAGCATTTACCCAAATGAACTCGGTATCTCATAATAATAGGAGCCTCTCCTCTATAAAGTAATTAAGTTTCTATCTTGAAACTTTTATTTCCAAACACACAATATGCACGTGTATGGAAATAAATTGTTCAATTTTGTTAGAGAATTTTTATTCAAAGAAAAGCTCGTCATCTAGAAAATAATCTTGTACGCGAACAATTTTTCTCAGCGTCGGGCGCAATCGGTCGCAAAACCCCGGAAAAATCCATGGATTTTGATCGCTATATGCGTTTGCCCAGAGTACATAATACGCCGGTATACACAACGGGTATCCACAGTGCAACTGCATTTCCTTTCCGTGTTCTCGTAAAGGAGATCCTCGAAGGATTCGCCACCGCGGCTCCTCGCGGGGCTCCCATATTTCACGTTCAAAAAGCACGATGGGATTTGAGGCCGGCCAACGTATGCGCGCGATAAGTGTATATAGCGGCCGGATAGTCATATATAACGGGGGCGAGGCAGACGTTAGACTTAGGGGGATGAACGTGCCCGTTGCAGGCTACAAATCTACGGTGAGCCTGTGGCAACGCCGAAGCTCGCGAATATCGTGTGCCACGCGCGTAATACCTGCGGGAAAGAGACTTGGCTACGTACGCGCGAGCAACCCCGTCCTCAGCATCCCTCCGCTCCGCTCCGCTCCGCTCGCATCTCAGCGACACGTAACGCGCTGAGATCTGGGGCTGCCTGCGTACGCGCTGTACTTAGGAGTGATTTAATGCACCGTTGCGTCGCCGACGCATTACGCTGGCTGCTGTCGTCTCTGCGAAAACTTAACGAAAGTTTCGGCAGATAGCTACGGGTCGCTGTTGAAAGCGGAATTCAGAATAAAGCCGCTAACAAAGCATAATACATTGTAACATGGGAATAAAAAGGATTTCGAACACTAAGCGGTTTTGAGTAACGATATCTTTTGTGAATTTTCATTGAAGAATTGCCATTTTTCGAATAAAAGTTATGCTATATAAGGTTATTCAGGAAAAAATTATTATGCATCGTACTGAAGAGAAGAAAGTCTAAGTAAACATTGGTCGGAAGTTCAACCGTTTCTGAGATATAAACAGTTTTCTATGGTATCATAACTGACTATTGGCTTCTACGTGTCGTATGCGACGTGAAGATTTATCTCAGTGTTTATAAATCGCGTTTTCTGAATGTTCTGATTCAATTTACATATACACTTTATGGTGAAAAATATAACGGGATGAGAAAAATGAATTAAATATATTAAATCGAAATAATATTATCTGTAATTATATGTATAATAATATAAATTGTATGAATGAACGTATACTGATTGTGGCTACTATGTGGAAACATTCACTCTGATCTGACTCTACAAAAATAAATGTTGAGGGTTTCGCTGTGTGCAGGAATAAAGCTCCTGAAAGGATTTTGTAAGATGACGAAATTCCTCAACGTGCAAGGAAGAACGGTATCTCGCTCGAAGTGGAAGCAATATAAGCACGTACAGTGTCAGTACAAAGAGGCTATTGGTAAAGCTAAGAGACGAAATTTTCAGAGAAGATCTTCGAAATGGCAAGACTCTGTCAGATCACCTCAAAATCAACGAATACGGTGATAGAACGCATTCTGTATTTCCCGCGAGAGAATATATATATCTTCTAAGAGGAAAGCCATGAATCATCTTACGAATCGTATTTTAGATCCTAAAAGAAATAAACCAAATTCGTGAAAATTGTCGAAAAATACAGAAAAAAGTGTTCGCATGTTTAAATTAAAGTAATGCACATAAATTATTTTAACGCACAAAAAACATTTTTAAAAAATATCTGTAATGTTGATTATTTTTCTAGTACAAAAATATATCAATCAATTGCGGAATAAGTTTATCAAACTAGCGAGAATGTATGAGAAATTAAAAAGTTTCATAATATTATAAAAATTAATGTATATATTTAAAAAAAAGATAAAGAAGCACCTGTTCTAAAATGTTTTTCTGTTCACAAAATTCCAAACAATGAATTTTCAACTTGTTTAAACTTTAATCTATTGAAAACGTTCCACAATTCATCTACATGTTGTAGATAATGAAAAGAAAACAAGCTATACACTTCTGTTTTCGCAAACTATTCCACTTCTTAAATTCAACGAGGTGGCCGTTTACATTTTTAAAAATTTCAATATAAAAATCTGGAAGCCTTTGTACACACTTACCAAAATAAAATAATACAAGATATACGAATATTTATAATTAACACAATTTATAATTAACAAAAATTTATATTATTGTTTTACTTATGTATGTACCTTATTATAATACGAATAAGATCTAAAATAATATAATAGATATTAAATAAATTATATAGTATGTGTGCGTACACATTTACGCTTTAATTATTTATATCGCTCCATTATATTTTACTTCCGTTATATTGTCCTTCCCTCTATTTGTACCTCATTAATACACAACATGTAATTAAATATGGAAAGCGATCCATATTTAGGAATAAAAAAATACAAATTTAAATGTTACAAAATAATTGTGTAATTAATAATTAAATACAGCTAATAAAGCAGGAATCGGCTGATAATTAATGTAGTAATTGCAACTCTTTGTATCTTATATTGCAATCGTATTTTTAAGAACAAAGTCACTATATAACAAAGTTGCTGGGAGTATATAGAAAGATATAAAAATATGAGAAAAATTAAAGAGAAAGAGTATGAACTTTTGATAAACTTTTAATAAACTTATATATAACAAAAATGTGACAATCGATTTTTTTATTTTATAATTATACTAAATTGCAAGATCATATTAGTGATATAAAAATATCGTCAAATATTTGATTACGTTAATGCTTTTTAACAGATAAGATTTGAGATAAAAAAAAAGATTTTTTTATCAACGGAAGATACTTCTTGTAGTCAAAAATAAAAAATGACATGAATATATTATTTTTCTTAATATTGTATTTTATTAATAATATTATCTTTTATTAATTTTTTTTTTATTTTACAATACTATTTTTCAATATTTTTCACTATATTATTTATCTTAAAGAACGATTTTTATTTAGAACTTTTAAATAAATACATAAAAGGAGATATGAAAAATTGATCCGCATATTTTCAATTTCTTTTTTGTAATTTCAATTATTTTATTAAAAATTAAATGTATCAAAGATAATATCTTTTACAATTTAAATGTGCCCAATAGACATGCCATTTACACATAGAAATTTCAAACATGTTTGTAAAACGACTTCATTGAAGCAAGGTATCGTTTGCTTTGCCAGAGTATTGATTTACCGTTGCACTTTGGCGAACATACGACGCGCGCACGTGCCTCGTAATCAGCAAATTATAACGTTCAACGTATGAAACTGCACGTTATACATCATACAAGTAAAAAGTTTCTCGAGCAAATAGATAGAATATATTTTTATCAAATTACATATCAAACTTATTTTCTCACAGCATTAATATCACAATATTAATGTTGTTATTTACAATCTACGTTATTGTTATTTGTAAAGTTGAATGTATTTTTCTATCATCGTATTAGCATAATTGTACATTGTACATAACTAAATACCTATTCTTAACAGAAAAATTAATTGACACGTAATAAATAACGTGTATGTTATATTTATATGTTTATACAATATAAATGATATATAACAAAAATAATAAAATACTGTGATGTACGCGATATAATAAAATAATGAAATAATAAAATAATAAAATATATGTGACGTAGCGTAAAACATTTCTCGCTACTGTTTTGTTATCTAACATTGTCTAGGATAATAAAATTGAAATTAATTTTGCAGGTTTTGAAGGTGCAATAGTAGTTGTAGTAGAATTCGCACTAATCTGACAGATATAAAACATCTCTGAATAATTCCAGAATCATTAATTCATTTCTTTAATGATTCTTTAACACGTGTGAAGTCCATTCATCTTTAACCCTTAACTGGGGCAGTGAGAACATACTGCGTAACTAGAGCACACGGTTTTCATGAACCGATCTCCCTTCTCATGCTAAAGATAGCAAATATATTAAAAGTAAGTTCACTGCAGAATAAAGAATTTCTGAAGAAACTCTTTAAGAGAAACAAATATTTCAAACAAGCAAACGGCTAAATCCATTGAATAAAAAACACAGTTATAGTGCTTTAGCTTCAAGATTCTCTTTGAAAAAGAGGGATTGTGCGGATTCATATCACTGGTTAAAGAATAATTATTTGAAAAATAAAATAACTTTTTCTTCAGAGAATTTTCAAAGAAGAACTCAGTTAAAAAAAAATTACTCTCTTCAGTACAAAATAAGACTGAATTATAATAATGATAGAGAAAACACGTAAAGAAATAATAAACTCTGTAAATTAGATATGGAAACTAAATATGAAAAAAACCTGTATGATAATCGTGCTCTTTTTTATCCCGCAGGGGGATGAAAAAGGGAATAATTTTTACGAATCATCTGTCATAATTGTTTACGCAAATTTAACAAATTTGCTGCGCGGGACGCAATCCTGCGTGTATCTCAATTCTGTGCGGAATACACAAGGACTCGTGATATTCGCGTTGAGCTTCTCGTTCTCACAAGCTACTTCACTCGTTGTAGAGCGGTCGAATCTCTCAAGTGGCACTTACTGTCGTCAAAGCCACGTGTCGCCCGTCAAATCTGGTATGTAGTGCACAGCATATGTTTCACAATGTAATAAAAATGTCCTCGATAAATATTTTCCACAGGCGGAAACGATTTTCGGAGCTGCATAGAGTGGCATGGACTTCACGTAAAAATATTTCGATAACACTGCTATCACAATGATCGCGCCGACGTTTTCGTCTGCGAGAAAATCTATTCTTTGGGATATTACTTAAATTCATCCAAGAATAAAATAAATATTTTGAAAAAGTATAAATTTCTGTATATCAAAGCTTCGAAACTTCATTTTCCGGAGTTCGTTCAATATTTAAAGAAAATAGAATTCTATTCAAATTAAGATTTGAAAAAATATTGATTTTATGTATGATATATTTCTCATCAATTCGATTGATCTCGTCATACAAGTGTTAAGTACATTATTCGTATTGCTATAAAAGAAGAAACTTACCGGCAAAAACCGCTGTGCTATTGTGCCGCGGATCGTAAGGACAGAGTCCTAAACCATCCATGTCGCTCTGTTTCACGTACGCTCCATCCTGAAATACAAACAAGAAGTATTGAATTATAACATTTTTGCATATCATATACAATACCTAAAAATGTACAATTTTTAACAACTTTTTAAACCAATTTTTTTCATGTAAAAAGTACAATTCAAACGTAATTTGAGGTCGTCAAGATAAATGAATCACTGTAGACATGAAGAGTATCACAATTGCAAAAAAAAAAAAAATGAAATTTAATGTCAGTCACGCTATTTCCCGGAAACATGAGACGCGAGGAACAGCTCGAAACTTCCTATCAGGAAATTGATTTTTCTTACGCAACATAGCTTCCTATGGAAATATTCATTCGCATTTATTCGTCTGTAAATGTGCTCTATGTGCGTCTAATGTGTATATAAGTAGGCAGTGGTACAGTATCAATATGTTAATAATGTAATAACTAATTCCAATCATAATTATTGCGCGCGTATTTTTTTAACTTATACATTAACAGATAATCGAAATATTACAATATAATTTATCTCGCTGTATCAGTCAGACTTTTGACCGTTCGGTGAAATGACAATCGACATGATAATAAAATAATTATATCCAATCAATTATGCGTGACCTATATGTTTTATCGAACAATGGCCATGCAATGATTACGATTGATTGACAATTTTAATACTTTTTTCCCTCCTACTGGTATTTCTTAATTGTTGTACGTGTGAGCTTAATTGTTGCGTAATGAAAAATTTAATTTCGATCAAATATGAGCTCGCAACAGTCAATTTATAAATGTACTTGTTAATTTCAATACTTGTTTAAAGAAACGAATATTTAATAATAAAATTAACAATATAACAAACTAATCAGATTTGTTATAGAATAACACAATCACCCCTTAATTACTCACAGGACCAGGATTGACACTCTCTTCATTTATTGTTGCCGCAGGTGTAATACGTTGTTTAATATTATTTTCATACATGTTCGATATTGATTTTAGTGTATATGACGAACTCTTCGTTCACAGAGTGAAAATATCGATATCGTGATTTACCGCGAATATAATAATATTTCTCTCTTTGATTGATGTATCAATTTATGTTTACCATATTCGTCGTACGCAATATATTTTGGATATCATCTTTCTGCTATGACAAATGTCGAAGCATTACAATGATGCGTCGTCCTTATTCAATCCTGCAAATCCTAGTTACGTAACGATTCGGGAACTACGATTGTTTCCGATCTAGAGATAGAGTAATAGTGATGGAGTAATAGAATTATTAACGTCGCCGTATCGATACAAAAAAGCCCGAAATCTCGTATTCGTCGTTCGTACTTGTCTCGCCGTACTGGCACCGTGATTGAGTTTGCTCGCGACCTACAGGTTTTACGAACGGTTCGTATCTAGAGCGAAATTTGTGGTACGATAAACTGACTCAATAGAAGATTGGAAAGCGAGTAGGACATGCCAGGGATCTACGCGTTGGTTGTTTGGCTTCTTTTATTTTGTCCGCTGTCTAATTTTTTCTTTTATAGAGCATGGAACAGAAATAAAACGTCGCATGTGTTTAATCGTTGGAAAAGTCTAAAATCAATCTTTTCAGAAATAATTCTCAAAAACAATTTTTTTGATTAACACATACATTTTGATAATTTTAAATTTATGAAAAAATTTATTGTTATAATTTTAAGTTTGTCTGATAAAAAACATTTATCTGATAAAAAAAGTCACGATATACTTTATGTACGACTACTATATGTAAATTGTTATTATATGATAAAACAATTTCAAAATGGATTTAAAACTAAAAGACAATCAATAGATTTAACACTGAAAGACCAAGAAAATTTATAAGCATATAATTTATTTAATCTCGTTTTTAAATAGTAATCAATTTCTTATTTAATAATTTTTTGTAGATATAATAAATTCTGCTAAATTAATAAAAATCAATAACAGATTCTAACAAATAATTTTATATCTTAAATAATGATATTGCATTATTACTTAAATAAAGCATTGTTCGTGATCGATTAAAACCGTTGAAGATAAATCAAGAAAGAGAAGAGCTAGTTATATAAATTTGTAGAAAAATTATTTGGAAGATTATGTATGTTACTTATCTTGGAAGTAACTTTCTATTCTCCCCATGAAATTAGAACAGAAATATTTCTAATATATCGTATTTGCTAAACTACATCAGAATCGTTTTTCGTAAAAAGATATACAATATTAGATTGAAAATTCTGCAATTGTCCGATAAAGGATAAGTTCTGTACACGTTTCGCGGTATGAATGCCTGTCATTGAACTGTAATGACATCGTTTCGAGTCGTTGTTCATTGTACTGTATTCGCCGTATTCGCAAACGTGTACAGACATTGAAAAAAAAAAAAAATATCGGTAAATCCGCTTGGTGCAGCGTAAGACAATTAAAAAAGTTGCAAGCGAGACCACTGCGGCCGGCCGCAGTAATATACCGAATACGCGAACAGTGTCGCAACTCGTGCATGCATGCAACAATGCATGTAAAGAAATTGAAACGTGGCAGGGCTATTCGACACAAACGGCTATTCGATGCACTACAGCCCGCAGTTGGGTATTTCGAGACGCTGGTTGAGTCTCACGTACTTTCTAGGATCCTTTAGATTTCTTTCGTTCGTTTCTTCTCGAATCTTTTCTTCTTTCTAGTCTCCTTCTTTTTCTTTCTGTTCTCCTTGCCTGCCACGTATCCTCGTTTCATCTATTCTCATCTACTAGCAAGCGGTATCGTAACAAGGCCAAGAGAGAGATAAACAGAGGCGCGCAATAACGACTATTTTCAATCCATATACTTTTTCTAGTTTATTTAATATCATTTAAAATTAATTTCCGCAATAGATTAGTTTTTCTAAAACTTCATCAATATATACAATAAAAAATTAATGTAGACGATATTGGTATTTATTCATATACCATTAAAACTTGACAATTTATTTATCGAATGTCATCTTCTCTATCAGACAAATAATTATTTGCAAACAGATAAAAATAGCAACAAACTAAGTTCCTGCATCATAGTCTTGCGTATATATATATATATATTAATTATTTTTTTAGATTGAAAAATTTTCCAATTTATTTTTAATTATTTATAGAATAAAATTTATATTCGCGCGTATATACATATATATATTTTTTTTTTATTAAAAATAATCTTTCACACAAATTTGTCAAAATCTTTTACGCTCTTAATATAATACCTCATAAATGTATAACAATATATTTGTTTTCGGTGTTTTAATACCAAAGTTTACCGCGAAATAATTCAAGGCATTGCTGTAAATTTTGCGAGAAAACAATTGCGAGGCGCCACAGGAGACAATAACGAAGACGTAGGCGTGTTCACACTTAAAATATATGATAACAGCCTGATTTGTAGCATGTAAGAAAGTTTCATTATAAGTTATTTCGTACCATCCTTCTTCGAATATGCGACAATCACTAATACACAGTATAACCCTAATATAAATACAGAATATAAAAACGGACATTCAATTAAAAGTCCCATTTTTATAGTTGAAAAAAAATTGTGCTTTTTGCAAAGCGATAGATTCATTTACCATCAATTTAAATTCAATTTTAAAATCTTATTACAGAATGCAGAATTAAATATTAGTAAATTGTTTTATTGTTATTAACTTACAATTTATTATAATAATATATCGATATTATCTGATATCTATATTAAATTACAGTGCAGCTGTTAGTACAGACAAATACTATCAAAGGTAGGAATACTGAATGTGACAGGATTATTCTGCACATATGAACATGCACATAACGCGCTCTAATCTCATTCGATGGAGCTATAACCGCCTATAAGTAGATGTAATTACAGCGTTCAATGAAATTTAATTATAACTTAATCTCTTAAAAATTGATGTTACATGAATCATCATTTTGTTTGTAGCACTTTTAATTAGTTGCAATAATAAAATGAATATAAATTAATTCCTAAAGACTCCTTAATGATACAAAATGGTTGGATATAACAGGGCAACCGGAGTCAAGCACGGTAATTCTTGTGTAAACCAATATGGTTAACAAAACAACTTTAATAATAATTAATCCACTTACATATATCGGTTCACTTTTGAGCCATCCTCAGAGACAATATGATGTTGTAATTACAAAAATCCTTTGTTACATTAAGATTAAATTTTTAAAGACTCAGTTTTGGTTTTGATGTCCGTCTGGACTATAATTAATATTAGAATTTTTTCCTCTTCTTTTCTTTTTTTCTTTGCGATTTAAGTGTATTAAAAGTTATTCATTAATTTCAACACATAATTGACACTGATTCGCTGTATGGTCAAAAATTTTTGACTAAACCAATAAAATTTAAGTTTGCGATATGGATTTTTATTTTAGTAAGCTACCTTCTATTATTTTACAATAAATTGTTTTTGCTCCCCCCCCCCCCAACAAATTTAGCTTTTAATAATTTTAATACATTTTAGATTTTTATTAGAGCTCGTTTTATATATTATAATTTTCGTTAATAAATGAAGATGGCTCACTGAAATGAATCAGAGTGTAAAAAAATTTTTTGTAATTACAACATCATATTGTCTCTGAGGATGGCTCAAAAGTGAGCCGAAACATGTAAGCGAATTAATTATTATTAAAGTTGTTTTGTTAACCGTATTGGTTTGCACAAGAATTACCGTGCTTGATTCATATTGCCCTGTTATATCCAATCATTTTGAATGAAATGAATAATCTATTATCTTTCCCTTTGTATGATATCTTCATAGTTACATGTATATTTGATATAATCTAAAAAAAAAATTTACAATAATTAAATATCTATTCTTTTAATTTTTGTAAAAAGTGCTAACTTTTTAATTATATCCCGTTTCACGAGCTAAAATCAAACAAATTAAATGTGCTTCTTATCGTAATATGCAAGAAAGATGTACATTTTCGCGGTGTGCGTATATAATCTGACGATATAATCATACTCATTAATTACTTGCTGGTTTACACGATGAGATTTTCCGTTGTAAATTTCGTGAGATATTGCTGTAATTGCGAAACACCGCGGGGAACGACCGCGAGTTTCATCTTCGCACATTCGGCCTGTCGCGATATAATTTGCACAAAGTTCGAAAACTTTCGAGTGTAAACTGCACGGTCCTCGCCTCCCACCGACATTGTTTCGCAACGATCACGACACAATGCCATGCGCTCCTGCGTGACAATGTACCGTTCACCGTCCCATCGCTCGGATTATCGCAATCGTAGTGGAAGTTATGTGCTGCACGTTTAATACATCGATATAGGTGTAAATAGGCGAACCAGTAAGCAAACAGAGAGATAACTGGGTTTATGCATGTGTTATCTTTATTTTGGTTTATCCTTTACATATTTATTCGTTCATTTATGTAATCGCTGATACATATCTTAATATACACATAAATAAAAAAAAAGTTTATTTTATTTCATTTTATTTGCGAGAAAATTATGTTTAAAAATCAGAAAATTAGTGCTGTTTGCCTCCTTTAAAATTGAATAATAATTTTTAATTTGTAATTTGCAATTTATTTACAGACATGTGCATACTGCAGTTCAATGAAAACAAATTTATCTGTTTTAGATAAAAAAATTTTGCTTTATAAAAAAAAAAATAAAAGGTTACCCATAGAAATTTAGTTTTATTAAAGAGAATTAAATATATAATTATAAAAATTTTGTTTTCACATATTTTTACATCAATCTTTCTTTCTCTTTTTTTAATATAAAGGTGTATGTTTATATTATATATGGATACATAATTATATTAGGTGTTGGAATTAATTCGTAGCGTTTTACAAGTGATGGGAAGTACTTTCATTAATGTATTTTTTAATGCTCATGTGAAATAAATAACATTCTTTCATTAAAAAACGCTACGAATTAATTCCAACACCTAATACAATACAATTATGTGAGTGGAAATTATTGAAGAACAAATGGTATTTTATAAATAAAAATAGGAAATGTCTTGACATAAAAAATATTTTGTAAATAAGAGATACTTATATAAATACTTCTGTATTTGTAAAATATTTTTATACTAAAAATTTTCTGTTTCTGTTTCTGTTCACAGAATTTATTCTTCAATGATTTATTTTCATTGCAGTCTCGATTAAAATTTACTCGTGTTGTACGTGCATAAATGGTTCAATCGCGATATTAAAATACATCCCGTAGATGTTTATAAAGGTCGTTCTTAATTGAACAATTTATAAGTCAATGAGATCAGCGAAGGATGAGTCGATGTGCCGTTGAGACAGACAGCAAACAACTGCATCTCGTATCTGCTAGATACGAAACTTGCTTTTGTACAAGTAGTGAATTCCGACGTGAAATGAGAATTGCGGAGTACTGCCTGAGATAATTTTGCGCTTCACCTCCGTACGTGTATACACTTGCGGCATAATTCGCATCAAGTGAGAAAATTCGAATATATCGTATATCGCGATTCGCGTCTGCTTCCGACATCGTTCTCACGACGATCAGAGTAACGACATTTCGAAATAACATTTGTTCCCAATTAATAATGACAGCTTACGATTAATAATGGTTGGCTTTCGAAAATGCATCATAATGATAAACGAGAGTAAAAAATCATTTCATATTAATTTTAATAAATATACACACATACACATAATAAGAGATTTTTTATTAAATTCTTGATCACTATGTTGAAAGTATATTTGTCAGGAGATATATATTCTCAATATCTTAATTATTAGATATAGAAAGATATAACCTATATAAACAATATATTTTTGATCGTTTATTTCAGTATGCCTGTATTAATATGAAAAGTATAACTTTTATATACATATACAATAATGTTATTTAAATCTTGTAAAAATTTCACACCAATTAACGACGTCATGCATTAATTCTTGAAGAGGGATCTTTTCATTTCATTTAAGTTTTTATATTTAATCTTAACAAAGTTTGTCGTTTATCTCGACACTGACATTACAATAAAATTGTAAATATTTTTTTTATGTTGAGTTATAATTCGATTAATAATTATGATATTATTTTTAAAGAAAGAAGAGGATAGTCTCTATAATTCGTAGTGACAAGAGAAAAGCTGATTTTACAGCACGATCTCCAACAGCGTTCCAGCATTGTTTTGAGGATGATCAAAGTGACAATGTTACCATATATAAAGCGTTACTGTCAGATTGCAACTTGTTAATAATGGTGAATCAAGTACCGTCGTATTGAGACGTCGCAGTCACGCGACGCCAAATTATACGCCGAGAAAGAACGATGACAATGCAGCGTGATTTAAACGGTACAGTGGAAACGTATTCACATTGTTTGGCTCCTGCTGTGATCTAGTAAGCATTATTAATCTGCTTGTATCCACAATAATGTTTCACGCTGCATTGAGGTAACAAAAATTAACTATGCTACGCTTCATGCGAATATTTTACTTAAAGCTTATTTAAAACAATTTTAATTCTTTAATGCGTTGTGTTTTCTTCATATTTTATTATTATTATTAACTTCAAAAATACTTTTTTCTACATAATGATAAATATATAATGAAAAATTGAACCAAACGAGCTAAAAAATACTATAAGGTAAGATGGTACAATTTTAAATATGATACAATTTCGAATGAAATAAAATTTGAATTCAATTTTTGAGTTTTAGTTTTCATTGTGTGGAAAGTTCTGAAAATCTACCAAACAAGAAAAAATCGAACTTGAATTCGAAAACTGGATTTAAATTTTATTTCGTTCAGAATTGTACCATATTCAAAATTTTATTACTTTATTTTAATAAAATAAATGTAAACAATTCTTGCCGATATTTATTTAAAAATATTGCGGCAATTAATTGTGATCATAATAATATGTATCAGATATTTAGATTCTAAATATATCAGAATAGCAATAGTGTGCATTTTGTAAAAATATTGCTAGCAAATAAGAGTTTAACAATGATAGATTAATATAAAATATCTGTCATATTTGCTAAATAAAGTTGAAATAAAATTGCAGTTTCGGAGCAATTTCTATTAAACAAAGAGTAGTTAGTATTGGCTTTAGTAACGCTTTTCTATTTAAAAAAAAGTTTTTCAATTTCTCTTTTAAAAAGTTATATTGATAACTTTATATAAAACAAAAACTTTATAAAACCGCAAATTTTTTGCTATTCCATTTGTCAATAATATGAAAGAACACGCTATATCTATATTCGTTAAAAAATATTTCATAAAAAGATCTTTTTAAACGTGTGCTAATCGAAATTTAATTAAAAAAAAGCTTATGCTGCATTTGCTGTTTTATTGTCTCCTGGATAATTCAAAAGCTTCAACAAACAAAGCACATCTGTAAGAGAGTCGCGGAGTGAGAATGTGAATTTTCCTAGAGCTTCGTACAGTAAGCCGAATTTCATAAATCCTTCATATAACGATAATGCCTTCGCGAAATTAATATTTTATACGCTTTTATAATGTTTACATATGGAATTTGATTACAAATTTCCTGCAATGTTAGTTATCTACAAATTCTGTTGGCTATAATTTCAAACAGATTTTCCTTTGATAATAAATTTGAAAAATCTCGATAAAGCCCTTATATTATAAGTAATTAAATATTTACGTTTCGAAGATATAATAAAGTACAAAATCTTACTTATTTAACAAAATTTTTGAAGTTATTCCTATAAATAAACAATTTTTAATTTACATGCACTTCACATGTTAATATACGAGTTCAATTGTTTTATCCGCATCTGAAAGAATTTTCTCTCTCTCTCTCTCTCTCTCTAAAACGCTCTAAAGAAGAGAACTCAGATTGAAAGAGACTTGAGGAACACAAGAAAAATAAATTCGTGAAAAAGGAAAGAGAATCAGCAGAAATGTGCAAGAAAATGGAAGAGAATCCTGGATAGTGTCGTGAGACGAGAAAAAGAAGAGAGAAAGAGAGCAAAAGACTAAGATATCTACACCGGGAAGCAGAAAAGGAAGTATTATTGGAAGAGTTGAAACATCAGTAAAAGTATCCAAGAGAAATAAATAATTCAATAGATTAAGAAAAAAACTATTTACACCTAGACATAATATAAAGAATGCCCTCTCACTATAAAGTGTACTTTACATAAATTACAAATTCTTTTGTAAATTCTCGATAAAGAGACTCGATACTTCTTGAGTAGAAAAAAAACACCGAGGAAGATTATTTTTCAAAAATAGGCTGATTTATTGCACATAATCTTCAGTATTGGAATATCGAATACGTCATACATCGGTATAACACATGCGGGCTCTAAAAAAATGAGAATTATTAGCACCAAGAAAAAAATTGCTTCCAGATGCCGTAGGTCTTAGGTGTCTTGATTCTTTAGAGAAGTAAGAAAAAGGAAAAGCTTGAACGATAACGAGCGGAGCACAACCATCAGCCGATCGCGGCTCTTTTCGTCCAGTACAGGAGAGAACCACCACTGAAATGGCTGACTAAAAGCTAAAAGCCGGACAGACGAAAGCGAGAAAAGAGAACGGGAGGAATCGCGAATGTATTTCTCGTGGGAGGTAAGAGACAGATAGGTGGATGGGCCACGATAGAATGAGTCGAACATTGCGGGAATCCGAAGAGAGGAAGTGGAGAAGCCAAAGAAAGAGAGAGAGAGAGAAAGAGAGAGGAGAGTAGACAGGAGAGGGAATAGACGATGGTGAGGAAGTTTTTCCGACATGAGATTTACGCCAAAGGTCCGCGAGCACCACAAATACGTAACGTATATATGCCATGACCGTTCTACACACCGGGACTGTTTTCGTTTGAACGAGAACCAGATTTTCTTCTCTCCGTCCACCATCCGCGCCTCGCTCGCGTCTAGCAATTTCTTCTCATAGGAGAGACGAAATGCAGGCGTGGCCGGAGAATAAATCGCTAAATCTCGTCCGGCTATTTTCTACTACCATCGTGTTGTTGTTGCTGGCGCTTCTTCTTAGTTCATGGAACAAGCGCAGACTTTACGTCGACCCTTGGTATCATCTTTCGATGTGATATTCAAAATTTGAACGAATCTAAAAGTAGAAGCTCGAGTGGCAAGATATAAGGGATCATCTTTCACGCGAATATCATCTAGCTAGGATATAGAACCAAGAGACTCAAGATTTTCAAAATTGAGGCTTATTCAAGTATCTGGAGCATAAATCCATTCGTGTGAAAGTAATCTTACATTTTAAATAAATAATGATTAAATAAAAGAATATAATGTGCGTTAATAACGAATTAACTAAGGAAAATTATAAAATTGTTCAAATATAACCGTAATTTTATACATACTTTTAGATTAGAGTTCAATATTTTTGGTCGATAAAACGCCATAATATTCTCGAACAACTTGCATACGAAGGATATTATGCAGAATAAGTTATCCTACCAAGTAGTTTTGAATACATAAAGTTTAAAATGTAACGTTCCATGTTATCTAGTAAGCTATATACGCAACTAACTTTTCAAAATATTATGGATTATCCTATTTTTGCATATATAGATAAAAATTTTAATATATAGGTAATATTCAGTTACATAAATAAACAGATATCTCGATATCAACAGTATTATAACAGCATTAAAAATATTTGCACACTAAAAAATTAACTATTATTGTTTTTTGATAATATTTTATTCATATTTAAAAAACCTAGTATTCTCTTTCTCTCCCCCTCTCTCTTGCAACTTATTTTATATTAATATTAATACTTTATTTTCACTGAAAATAAGTGAAACATAAAATTTTCAAAAATTAGAAAATATTAAATAACTTCAAATTAAAATAATTATAATATAATAATTTTTTCAAAAGTTCCAATTTTGCAGTTATGATATTTTTATTAAAATTATCAATAATCGTGTTTCGTGTCCCTTATCAAATTTTATGTATAATAGACTTTAAATTTTATATTTTATGTGATAAAATCTTTATGCGATTA
This sequence comes from Acromyrmex echinatior, assembly GCF_024713525.1. Taxonomy (NCBI): domain Eukaryota; kingdom Metazoa; phylum Arthropoda; class Insecta; order Hymenoptera; family Formicidae; genus Acromyrmex; species Acromyrmex echinatior. The sequence goes on along the minus strand of NC_141863.1, from coordinate 2,890,899 downwards.
AAGAAGCATGTTTATAATGATTATTTTAAGCTATAACGAGAACGCTAATGTTCGAGAATATATTTTCTAAAACAAGCTTGGCTTAATGAGATTAGAATAAAAGTGGCTTTGCATCCAGTTTTAAACAGCATTGCTTAAAAAGTATATTTTAAATAAAATTTAATTTCTCATCGAGGTGAATCTAATTTTTCAAAATGAGAAACGTTTATTGTTTTTATATATTTTTAATAAATAGGTTATATGCTCAATTTCTATGTTTTGCTTGAAGGCACACGGAGAAAAACAGCGATGAATCTGAGAATTATCTTAATGATCGAACTTCTCTAAGATTTCTCAAATGAACTCGAGAGAAAGTACATCACACATGTAAACTTAGGCATTTCTCTTTCTTAGATAAATGTTAATGATAAGTTACTGTAACTCGGAACTCTTGTAACGGGTATTATCGATCGTTCATCGCGAATTTTCATGCGCGATATCTTAATGCGATTTTCTTCACTCCCCTTGAAAAGTTACACGTACGTTTACTTCTGCTGATACGGAGTAATTCAATCAAGAGATATTTCGAGATGTCATTTCCAACGACGACTTCATTACTATAATTAAAGAAGGATTTTGATATTTTCTACATACATAAAGATATATATATATATATATACATATATATATATATATATATATCTTTATATATGTAAAAAAATTCTCTCTCTCCCTCTCTTTCCTTTCCCCTATTTTTTCTAATTAATTTCATAAATTTTAATAGGAGGTGTAATATAAACATTACAATCCAATAAATGTAGTAAAATTTTCCTATTTTTTCTAATTAATTTGATAAATTTTAATAGGAGGTGCATAAACATTACAATCCAATAAATGTAGTAAAATTATATATGTATTATATATTATAAAATTATATATTAATGCTATAATACAATTCAATTTTTTTGATTGTGTGAAAGTATAAAAAAGACATGTTTCTGTCATAATAGCTCTTATAACAGGTACAATCATTCAATTTTCAGTCGCGCAAAAATCCTATCAGAATTAATAAAAAAGTTACTGCACCGCGAAGCGAGAAATCGAATATCGGCGATCGACCAGCCGTGATCGGATATTATTCCGAATCGTGAGATATCGGCACATGAGAACGATCGGCGAGTAATCTCGGCGCGAATTACACGCATCTGCAGCGGTCGTCGTGCATCGTGAGGTCCAGCGAATGCGACAAGACACAAATGCCAATATATCTGCGGCGGACAGTACATCACAATGGTGGTCAGAGAGCGTGCGGGCCGCTTCCGTTCTCCTTCCGATATCGTTATTTCACGATCAACATGGATTGACGAATACGCACGACGTGTCGATGAATTTTAATCGCGCGCATATCGCACAATGACGTTAACATAAGACTCGTTGGTCGTGAAATTGTTGTTATATTGAAACAGTGAATATATGGTGGGCTCAAACAATAAATCCTAGAAATCCGATAGTAATTATAGCATAGATTATTCCTAATGAGTCAAAGGTTTCTTTTTTTCCTCTTTCATTTATAATAATATGGGAAATTAATCCAAATCCGGGGAGAATTAGAATATGAACTTCTGGGTGATCAAAGAATCAAAATAAGTGTTGGTATAAAATAAGATGATTATATATTACGAATATCTTAACATACAATACACATTCTGTAGACATTTTTCATGTATACATCTAGTTGAAACATATTTTTCTATTTCTCAAAAGCGTAACTTTATTAACGAAGTTAGAAAATTTGAAAATAAAATGCAGAACAGTTGTGATATAATAATGTAAAGCATTCATTTATTAAAAAAAAAATTTATTTTTGAAACATTTAAGACTTAAACATTTTTTGCTTTTAAATAAATTAATTCAAAGTTTCCATCGTTTATTTGAAGTAATTATTATCTCTTAAGATATCTATCACAGTAAGTGTAAAACCTTTTTTAATCTTTTAAAAATAAGACAATTATAATTCTTATATTTATTTTATGTTTGTATTTCTTTTCACTGTTACACATTATTCACTGCTACATACAGTTATATTTTTCTATTTTCAAATTTTTTACTTTAGTATGATTTATATCCTTAAAATATTTGTTTATTTCATTACTTTGTAAGCTAACTAACAATCCCTTTGAGAATTGTTAGTTTACAACACTCAAATTGTTATGAAACGCTTCGGCAGATGATGCAAGTAAAATATTTGAGAGAAATTTGTTTAGACATTGTTATTTTACGTTCTGTATTTGACCAACAATTTTGACGAATTGCCCACTTCACACAGCAAATCGAAAACCAACACATCGAATGACTCTTTTTTTTTAAATTTGAAGTATCACTTATCACCTACATATGTATATATATATATATATATATATATATATATATATAGAGAGAGAGAGAGAGAGAGAGAGAGAGAGTTGTGCAATAAAATCTAGAATCGTAATATCAGCTATATGGTTCGATGGTTCAAAGCGGATTATGGCAATCATTGATTTTGGCTAAACCAACAATATCATATACACTTTTTTAATTGTTGAGTACTCAGTCAAAAATGCATGAAATAATTGGAATATAAGTACTCAAAATTTTCATTTTTATTTATTTGAAAATATCACGTGTAATTTTATTTCGTTCTTTTATGTTTTAAAATATACATATATAAGAAAAATCTTTACATCGTAATATATATACGATAGTCATAAAAGGAAGAATTCTTCCACATATAAGGAAGTAAAGTGGTATGGTTTAATAAGTAATAAATCTATTCCTTCCGCAATAAAAACTAAATCTCTCAACTGAAGGATTCTATAAATGTCCTTTTAACTATAGTTTCTATGACCAACTCCAAGACAATTTTTCTCTGCTGGAAATGTGAAGGAGATTATTTATTGCACTTCCATTTTCTTACATATCTTGAAATTAAAATTCTATTCAAGTGAAATCCATTTAAAATTAAAGAAAAATATCAATTTGTCATTCATTTCCTTCGAAAGCATTTTTAGTTAATATCAAACATTTTCTTTGGATAATTTACGTTTAGTATTAAATAAATTACTGTAAATTATATACTTTGTTGCAATTATTGTTACTATAGTACAGTATGTATAAAGATATCATATATCCGTATTTTCATACATAGTCGTCTCACTACTCAAACACGTGTAACGAAAAATGGGGTGGAGTTTTTGCTGTTTTTAGTGATATCCGATAGCACTTAGTAATTGGCTTCTTGCCGAGGTGATTATATAAAAAAGGGAAAAAGGAAAAAGAAACCGTGACGATCTTGAGTGTGTATGTGCGTGCGCGATCACGTATAGTGCCGGTAACCAATAAGATTGAAGAAATCGAAAGATCAACCGGTACATTAACAAAAGGTACTTTCGTGATAAAGTATTTAGCATGGGTTTGTAGGTTGCGGACGCGATAGAGCGTTTAGCCACTGGGTTGCAGCTTAGGTGCAACGCGGCGATGTGCACGAGCATGTTTACGGTGGGTGTCGGTGAGGGAGGAACGGAAGGGCGAACACCCTTCCGCGATTCCCCGCACTCGGACCACGGGGGTGCCTTGGGTTGAGTTAGGTACGTACCGTGATAGCTAGTTCACCCTGGCTACGCTCCAAAACATCGTGCTGCACGCCCCGTATCTCTGGCGTCTCCTACGAGCGGCTTGGCGCGCGGAGAGACGCGTTATTGCCTCGTGCGGCACTTATACCCCCCAGCTCTGTGTAACTCCTACTCTATCCGGCGTTACATCCGCCCTGTCCTTCCTGCAGAAATTTACCTACGCGAGGAATCGATCGTCATCGCCCGTATCAGCCGCGATACGATAAGCGAAATACCTACGGAAGGTTGTGGCTGATGAATGAAAGACGAGAAGAGAGTACAGTCGAACGTCAAGAAGTAGATCTGAACGACCTAAATCACGCGAGATACGATAGTAAGTTTTCAGCATGTATTTCGTTCGAAGCTGTCTTGTACTCCTTTTAGCTGAGAAGAAAATTATCTATTATAGTGCAGGATAATAATTCACATATATATTCTCCTCTTATAATTAAAGCGAAAATATATGTATAACGCTAATGGCATTGTTTGTCAAATGTGATTATAGCTATTTAATAATTTAGACTCATGATCCTCGTTTAATAGAAATTCCGCAGAAATTACTCTCCAGACACATGCCGTATACTGACGTTTATCTCCGGCCATGCAATCCTTATTACAATATGTTTTGAAGTTATATCGTATCTCCAGCATTTATAGATAAATGAAAATATAAACAACAACAAACAAGCAATATTAATTAATACAATTTTTCTTTCTCATTGCCAATGGATTGTCATTCAATTTTACGCATATCTGATATCATTTTATCCATATTTGGAGTATATATTTATTTATATACTGCAATAAATTTGTTTTAAATACTGCAAAAGAGATAGCAATGAAAACTTGAAAAAATTAAACTTTTTCGACACAGTCAGAGTGTACTAAATTTATACTTTTCAATTGTAAATGATGAAGATTAAATTGAGACTGGACTTATCGATAATTTTTTACACATAAATAAGTCAAAGCAAAAAGTGAGATAAAAGTGAACAAAACATCGTTAAATGATAAAGCGTTGCTGTGCAGCTGACCTGAAATAAACTTTAATAAATCTTTAATTTGAGAGATGACTGTAAATAACATTAAATTAGAAAGTTGTAATAAACCGTGATCTTTTCTTTTTAAAAAGTTTTGTAAAAGAAAAATTTATTACAGAAGTTCGTCAAGAAACCTATATCTAAGGGCAAGTTTTAAACAAACTGTGTAATCTAAATATTTGTTCAAAATAACGAAGTCGTGATTTCGATCAAACCGATGTAAAAAAATTAAATTGTAAAAATGTAATAATTTATATGAGACGGTCTTTCCACAAATTTATTTTAACTTTTATATGCAGAATATGCAATATTTTTGCTTTTGTAAATTATCACAGAAAATATAATAGGAAATATTTATCATCTATCGCGCGGTGATAATAATTTCTTTCATTAAATTTCATTTGGTCTGAACATAGAATCATTTGCAAATAATCGAATGACTCTAATAGTCGACATAATCAGTAAACATACTCAAATTGGTAAATAAAATTTATTCAACGATTCATAGAAGAGTAATTGCCATGGCATGCAGTTTATGTAATAACACGCGATATCGCTTCGCTTTAACACGCTATTACATAAGTCCTTTACACCTTCAAATATTACAAATTTAAATTTTTAGATATGCATATAAATCTTGATATTCGCGAAATTAATTTATTTATTAGGTGTATCTATAATCGCTTATATATTGCATCACGCGTAATATTGTTCTTCGATATATCTTTATTGCAAAGTAAATCTAATCGTAAATAAATAGAGAAAAGATAAACGTTGCAATTTTTTCCATTATATTTGCTATAGATGAATATTGATAATACTGTATATTTAGTGATACATGATTTGTTTATTTTAGACTGCGTGTATGTATATATATATATATATATATATACTTCGGGAATTTTCGTATTGGAACCATATCATATGATAGATTAAAAATCGTTCGCGAAGTATCAGTTATGTCACTGTTAAAGGACTGTCGAACTGTATATACTGCTACAAACCAGTTCGTTTCGTACGATGCGAAATTTTGTTTCCATCGTTGGTCAATTGATCACGTATGCGCGACCAAATCAAACGCATTGTAACTAGGACGCCACGTGCATCGGCCGAGACCGCACGAATAAATTGTAATTATACAGGCCGCATTGCTACGCATCGAATTCGCCGCAATGAAAAACAGTCATATTTGTTCCCAACTTAATAAATATTGATCGCGCGTACTTCCATACCGCTGCAGTTTCACGCCATTCATTCTTTCTTTTTTTTTTTATTTTCAGAAAGTACAATCGCAGCGGTTGTATATTAACGAAGAAAATGTTACGGGAACGAGTATTTTCTCATCATTGAATTCTCAAAGCAATACGTCGCGTCGGCCGGATTCATCGATAGTTATAATTAAACACATCCGACAATCTTATAAAATAATCGTGACTTATTCACACAAATAAATTGCAATTATCCGATTGTAGGTCATCGTCCGATAATCTGGTAGCAAGTCACAAAATAGTTTATCGTAGAACTAACAAGTATATTTAAATTTTGTAAAAATTTTACAAAGATAAATGACATGCATTTCATCATACAATACAAGAACAAAATATTTTATAATATAAATGACATAAAAAATATATTTTTACACAATATTCTATAAATGTAATTTGTGTGAAACAAACAATCGTTTTGAAAAGAATTCGTATTCAATGTATCGCTCAAAATCAAACAATAGATTTTTGGAATCTATTACATACTTGCTGATAATTGCCCATGCTCGACTGAACGTATTGTGTCTGCATGTACTGCATATACCGCAATTGTATGCATTTGCATTTTATTAACTTGACTCGCAACTCAGTGCGTTTCATTCAACGTATGAAGTTCAATATCTGATAACAGAAAGTTTTTGTATATTAAGTTTCCTCTTTCGATATACGCTAAATGAAATGCCATTGTACGCAAGTTCTCTAATTCTATTTAACTAATTTTATTTTCGGCTACAAAATCAGTTTGATGTTATCTTTCGATAGATTTATGAAAGTCATTTACACATGAATCACAAACAGATGCAAATTCATATACATACTACTCTCGGCGGGTCAATATTTGTAAAAGCCTATCTGCCACAATCCGATCGATGGTATACATAAATAACAATATATACTGAACGGATTCGCGCATCGATCGTGGATTCGCGATCGCGATTACGCGCAATTAACGCGTGACAATGAGAAATGTACGTTATACGCGTTTCCAAATTAGTAGATATCGATCGTTCCTTCAACGAACACCTCGATGAATAACGCACATGTGACTACGCAAGCGACTAGTTCATAAATATTTAATATTTGGATTGATACTACGACCAATTCGATGGATCGATAGTATACATAATTAAGTGAGTACGCAGCTACTCGACAAAATTGTATCGATGAAATCGCGCGAATAAATCACGGTTTATCCGCTTACGGCACCTCCTGGTATTATTATCACATTTTGCAAAAATTGAATATTTTTATATTAATTAGTTAGCCGCATTTATTTACGTATTTGGAGCAGACAAACACACAGCTTAGCACATGTAATAATTGATTGGATGTGAAATAATCGAGAATAATTCGTATAGAGTATCAACAAGTTCTGAGACTAATTAAAGGTTTATACCAATTTTCATTTTGATATAAAGATTAATTTTTTTTTAATATTAGACAATAAAAGAATGTCATTAGAAAACAATTAAATTATTCATTTTATATAATTTATAATGATTTTTGATAATTTCAATGTTCAATTATGTTTTTAATGTAATAAATTTAAAAAATACAATATAATCTTAATCAAAAAGATAATTGTAGAATTAAAATTTGTTTAGAACATAATTTCTTTCTAAATATCGCAAAATTTATAAAGATTTAAATTCTGTTTTTTTTTTAAATCTTTCGGAATCAGATATTGAGATCTAAACTGTCACTTATAGAATTTAGTGAACAGAAAGCGTTTTAAAAATTTGATATTCTGCTGCGTTTTAACTTTTTAATGTTGAGCAGTTAATATTTTAGACTGACGGTTTCGCAACAATGCTCTGCGGAGCCCCGAGGCGCTGTAGGATTCCCTTGTGGGCTTAAATAGTACAAAACAGAAAAAACATTATTTTTGAAACACGTAACGACAGTCACTATTTAGAGTAAATTAAATGTAAAACTAAATAAGAGAACCGTAATATACCGTTGAAATAAACCATACAAAAAAAATGTTTGTGAAAAAAGACCTCGTAAACAAAATAATTAAAAAATTAATAGATAGATTCTACAAGCTTTTTTTAATTAGAAAATAATATTTTAAAGTGAAAATTTCTTTATAACACATTTTATTTCGATTTATGCGCTTGATAATTCACTCGATTGGTTTCCTTTTTGTTTTCAAAGTAATATTAATATTTAGTAAATCCAATTAAATTTAAATATTCAAACACTGTATTAACAATGCGCGTAGATTCTCATAGCACGATTAGTGACGAGCTATCTGTCACAATGTTTAGAAAATCGACCGGATTTGATCAACAACAGAGATTATGTTGCATTGAAATGCGCGCACACGCACGAACTAATAACATCATTTCATGTCCTTTATGCACAACTATAAATTATTGAATAAATGAGATTTGTCATAAATAAAATTGAAAGATTTTAGACTGCTATAATAGCTAATTGAGGACAACACGACACGCAACGATCAATTATTACAAAATAATATAAAATAAATTTTGAAATATGCGAAAAAATTACATATGCATAAAAATGAATAATATAATAATAAACAACTGAATAATTCAGAGACGTGACGATACGTAAAAGAGAATAATTATATAAAATAAAAAAAAAGGATCATTATTGTTATCATCGCCATCATTTTCCATTCTATCAGCATTAAAAATTTAAAAGCAATCTAATCAATATTGACGTAAATTCTGATGTAATCCTTTCTTAATATAAGAAATGTTAAACATATTACTAGATATATTTCGGACATCATGATCAAATCAGACTCGAGATATTTCTCAAGACCGAAGGGATCTCCTTCGAGGCGGAAGCAGCCTCGGCAAGACGGTGAATTCAGCCGAAATTCCATTGGGAACTGGCGGCCGATCTTCCTGTGTATGCGACGAAACCTATTCTCGCAAGGAAGGAAGACAAAAGAAGGAAGAGGCACAATGAGCCGATTAATTATTCCAATTAACCACCACTGTCCTCAACGAATCTTTATTTAACCGTTAATTCATTCACAAGGCGCTTTCTTACACGTGTACATATACACGAGGCACAATGCCGTAATGTAAAGCGGTACATGTTCCTGGGAACCCGCGTGCCATACGTACAATGATAGATGTTCCTAGGTAGAACCCGCGGGAGGCGAAAATAACTGTCCGCAGGCGAATGAACTGGTCGGAAGACGCCTGCTGGATTATTCATTAAATGCAAATTTTAACTTGTCTTACTCAAGATAATGTCACAAAATTATAGAAGCTCACTCAGAAATTTGTGGTAGAGAAAAATCTAATAAAGTTTTAATTAATAATACTTCGTATGTACGTCCCTTCAGGGAACGTAACTAGTAGAATTTAAAAGAATGTTTTCTGTTGTTGTTGCAAATAACGTTGTACACTGACCATCATTTCGTGATGTGTTAATGAAAAAAAATTGTGATTACTTCGTCGTGGATATGTGCAATTGTATCTTTAATCAATGAAAAATGTCGCTCGCACATGATGAAATTCATGTCTAGCTAATAAAATACAATAAAGTTAATAAAAGCTTTTTATAATTTATTATATTTCATTACTAAGATTTCCTATGGTAATAAAGTATAATACTAAATTACAAAAAGGCTTCATTAAATATTGTAGTTTTATTAGTCAGAAATATATTTTATTTGAGTTATATTTTATATTAAATTTTGTGCAATATATATATATATATATATATATATATATATATATATATCTGTGTTTGCCGCATATTAAACTTTATTTTTATTGCATATGAATTTTAATCGAATCAACATGACAGGTAATGTAAAAATTATTTATAACATTTTTTTTTTAATATTTGACCGCAACTAGAGACATCATATTTTGCAACAAAATTATGCAATCGTTTTTAATTTCAAAATATTTGAATGTTTTCAAACTTGCAAAACTAAAAATTGAATTTTTAAAGTTACTAAGATTATATTTACCTAAAGAAAATTTAATATAATTTAATATTATTTAACTTCAAAGCAGTTGTATCTATAAATATAAAAAGAGTATCTGACATAACTTACTAAAATCTTCTGAGATTTTCAAACCACGTAATCTAACTGAAAATTTTCGAATACTCTTGTGCATCTCTAATATAATTTTAGATGAGCTTGCCGTGACTTTGATTCAACTACTTCACGTGTCTCGATGCCGAAAATTAATAAACGGCGGTTTGCGTGAATACACTCCTTTGTTCATCCATGGAACTTTGTATAATCTAGTCATATATCCGGTGAAAAAGCTTCATGGAGTGCCTACGTGCGCCTGACGAGACGTTCGTGCGGTTCAATGGAGCTTACAGACACGCACATATCTTCAGTATAAACGACGTATGCAACGTATATGGAACATGTACAAGACGTATGTAGGACGTACACAACTTACGCGCACAAGCGTAATTTGCACAAATGGATGCCTTTTGTGCGCATGACTGTAAATATGCGAAATTACTCAGGCAATTGTCCGGCGGATTGCACCTTTCGCAACAATTTCGATGGTAGTTGTATAATACCAAAGACCAGATTGTTTCGCGAATTCGTAACATTATTTCGCACTATGCTCTAAATTTAGGTAATCGTCATCTAACAGAAATTAATGATTGCGAACACAAATTAATTCTTAATGCGTTTCCTTTAAATTCAAACACACACACATGCCATGTGTATATATATATATATATATAGAGTTATTTTTATGTCTTAATATAAAAAATGTTCAATTAAATATTTTAAAAATACGAAATCTACAATATAAAATTATTAACTTATCAAAATATTTTCAAATTCTAAACAAACGCTATATGAAATGCAAAGTATATGTGTTCTCTGTTTACGACTATTTTTAAACTTTATATTCTACATATATAAATAATATATTTACACATATGCAATACATTTTTTAAAAATAAATATGATATAAATTATATAAAATATAAAATTGGTAAATAATCATCAAAGGAGATCTTGTATTAATATACATACAGCAAATAATAAATTTCAAATATTACACTGAAAGTAAAATTATTATTAAAATATTGAATTAATAATAAATGACACAAAGTCACGAATATTAATGTTAACAATACATAGAATAATATTTGCATTTATATATTTATTTTTATAAAAAATAAATATACCATATTTCACGTATGTATGTCCCTACATATAAAGAGACATATTATGAATTAAAAATTCAGTATATTATAATTAGAAATAAATATTTAAATCTCGAATTGGGGCGTCATATCATTATTATTATTAACTTGGAGGTGTTAACGAGATTACATAAATCTTATTTTTTGTTTCATTTGTAAAACATGTTTGCATCTAATCTAAATATCTTTTGAGATATTAAAATTTATATGTGTATGAACATGTGAATCATGCGTTAAACTCTCATTTATGCAATATCCATCATTGAACAAAGCATCAAAATAAGCTGTCAATACGTTATAAGACGTCAGCTTGCGTATTAAAACAATTACCTAGTTATTTCCTCCATATCGAGAGATCATCTTTTTAAGCAAAAATATGCGATGCAGTTTTTAATTGTAACATTTATCCGCATACTTCGAAGTTGCAATATGATTTGTTCAGCCGCCACTACACGGGGTGTGTTTTGTTGCCGCATTCTATGCATGTAACGTTGTTTGCTGTCATATACGTTACACGAACTACCTTGACTCTTTCATTGTTCGTTTTCTGTGACAAATCCTTAATTCATGTTATTTTCAACGCGCGTTTTGTATGTAATATTAATGTGAATTATTCGTGGACATTCATCTGCATTTAATACATATTTCTCTTTTTCCTAATTTTAAATCTACAGCTAATGATAGAAACAGCAATAAATAATATTATCGATATCCATGCCCAAAGTATGTTTTTGTACCGATTTTTAGAACGTGCCGAGAAATACTTATGATTTATCAGCATATGAAATTTTTTTCAAATTGATACAACCAATTATTTCGAAATTAAATATTATAAGATAAATGAATATCCTAAAATAATAATAGTAGACTATTGCAATAAAGAGAAATAAAATTAAAAATAATCTTTTCAGTTTTTAATTTAGCAGAATAAGCCCATTGATAAAGCAAGGTAATCACGTAATATAATAATATATCTATTAACAAAGCTAATATTTTATATTTTCTATCGTACAATATTACTTCTTTTTACATTTCGTAAAATGTCTGTACTGTTTTCAATGACTATAGTTTATAAGTTTCATGAACAATTCTATTATCTTCATTTAGAGAGATAATATTTATTACATTCATAAAATCTCTCTTTCTCTTTCTCTTTTTTAGATATAATTTCTACTTACAAAAACTACAATATTTGTAAAAATTAGTATTTTATTAAATTACTTATAATTTCTTTTTCTAATAATTTCATCGTTAAAATATTAATTAAAGATACTAAATATAAATTTAATATTCCTTAACTATAAAGATTAATGAATAAATATATAAAATATCTATGTCATATATATATATATATACGGAGGACTGTACATTACATATTCTTTGGTTAAGATGGTATCAATTTTTAGTTATTGTTAGTAAAATTTTTTTAAATTGCAAACGATTGAAAAGAGAAGGCTTTTTGAAAAGTAAACTTCAAAGATGCAAATAACATCTTATTTCCTTCATTAATTTCAAATGAACTATGTACATTGGCTTCTTATTTAAGGATGATGTTACGAAAATATTTGATAATAAAAATTATTAGTTTGCATAAAGTAATAATCTCGATGTTTTTATTAAAAGAGATCAATCCCAAATTAATCAAAGAATCCATAAATAAAAGGTGATTCTTTAAGTGTCAGATATTTGATATATATAGGTCACAACTTTATACTTTCAAAAGACGTTATCATTGCAACATTAGAGTATTATACAGCAGCAGTACACAACATGTATTCTACTGGTTAGCGAGTGGTGTGGAATGCGGAATGAAAATGTTGAATGCTGTGAGCGATTGAGTATCTTACTCGCGTATATGTGGTTCTCATTTTCACAAAACGAAAAACGGGAGGAAGGACGGATATATCAGAGCGGCTTACTGTCACTCGTCATGCGGCATGTACTTCATTCAAATAACTGACATACGTCAAGCTGTTGGTCGCTTTTACAGAAACGTCGGCGGACTCTGCCGAATAAACAGCGAAATTATAAAAAAAGGACCATGTCTAGTCCAATACTATGATGTTAAGCGATTATCGATGGCGCAATATTCCGTGATATCTGTCATGCATTATGCATTACTCATAATTTATAGACATGAATTATACCTAAACAATCCCATCTTTTAGTTGTAGATCCCCTGAAGTATAAAATAAATTTCAAATTGTCTTAGTAAAAATTTCATAAATCAATTCTGCTTTCTTCAATTTTGTCTCAATAAAAGTTTAATAAATTATATAATTTTTAATATAAATCATAGAATATTCTAAAATCATATTAAATGTTTTTTAATTTTTAATTTTTTGATCAATTTAAAACTAATTTTTTCTGATAAAAATCAACATCATTATAAATTTTTTTAACTTTCAAATAATATATTCCTGTAACTAATTCTTAAATTAAAAATTTATTTATTTATAAATCATTTACAATTTAACAAAAATCTGGAATACGGTTCAGTTTCTGAGAAAATCTTCATTTTCAATCAATTACAATTTAAAAGCTGTTATTTCTTTTTGCAACGTTTTTTTCTTTTTTTAAAGAAGTATCAATTCCAAATTGATCGAAGAGAGATTCTACAAATAAAAGATGGCATACGATAGGTCTGGGACACCTCATATAAGCTATCAACTATGATTTCTATTGAAGTTCCCACGAACGCTGCTCGCCTCGTCATCGAGTAATAACGCGTCATAGAAAGAATTCGGCATGGCTCATTATATTCGCTGACTATCAATAAATATGACATAACCTGATTTGCGACGAAACACGAGTCACGGACAAATTCAATACACGATGTTCACGACATTAAGACGCATCTTGACCTTCAGACTACACATTACGGAAACTTGACCTCTTGGAAAGAATCAAAAATATTGTGCTACTATTGATATATCATGTCTAGGTAACAGTTTCCCAAGTTACATGTTTGTAATCTTTTAAAAATTTAATTGTTTTGTGAGACGTAAAAAAAATTTATACGATACTTAATTTTGATGCCAATGAAAGCAATCAAATTTTTCATGTGCTAATTCAATTTCTATTTACGATAATTACATTTTATAAATAAAATTATTTCCAAATTCTAATGCGTAATATTCTTAGATCAAAGTATATTTTTTCCACTTTTATCGCTTATATACACGTGTTCTTTGATTTTTATACATCGTGACAATTACAATATAAAAGATTTTATCGTTTTAATTTTGATAACATATGCAAATACTAGCTTTTTCTTTGAAGAATATTGTAATATTCATGCTCATGATCAACATAGTGCTTTGGTACAGATCAAAGGATTTAAATGCAATCGAAATAAATGTAACGCTATAGGCGCTCGCGTTTCATTCCCTTTTAGCGAACGAAAGCTGCGTGTCACAAGTCTAAAGATTCACATTAAAGACTGAATAAATCAGCGACACGGGTCTCGTCCCGATTACGCGAGATAACTCGTTTGTTCTTCGTTCGTTTCACTTTTTAGCGGATTAGTAGTTATTAAAAGAGCACGGATCGTGTCGCACGAACCAGCGGACTCCCGGCTTTTACTCGTTATACTAATTACTTCGCCGGAGCGAGTTACAGCAGTCGCTTTGAATTATCTCATCGCACGATAAAGGGTAATAGTCGAGAGACGAAAAAGAGAATGTGCCTTGGCTAAAGCTGCTTGCGACGGTAATGGGATCGATATTTTTAACGACTACGCGAATGAACATTGATTTATCGTTATCGAATATAGGTAGCAGTTAAAGTTTCGTCGGATAAAATACGAAAGATTCATCAAGATAGCCTTGTATACGTATCAACGATAAAATAAAATCGTTACGAAAAAACAGACTATCAATATAACTTTCTTTTCATAAAAAAATAACTATAAACACTATAGGCGTTGCTGCACGATTTGCTTCATAAAGTATATTTCTCATTTTTAAATATATTTGAGGTTTGATCTTTTTCATTGAAACAAGAAACGATATGATAACTGTTGCAAATATCATAAATCACACATAACGAACGACGATATATTTACAAAGCATTTAGATCGATGAAGTTAGGATGATTTGCGATTTATATCTCGAGTATGTGTCTGTTTACGATTACTGGTGAACGATCGTAGCTTGAATCACCTGTCATTTGCCATCTCCAATTAATTATGCTCGCTTATACGCAGAATAATTGACGTTATGTCACATGATTAAGATGAGACTTTTCCGCTGTCAATATATTTGACAATATATTTATAAGAAAATATTATATTATTTGAAAAAGATAGGAAATGTTCATTATTATTATTTTTCGTATATATAATGTATACGAATAGTTCGATACAAGCATGATTGATTATGGCTGCTGTATATGGAGCCTTGAAATTGACATGCGACAAGTCGGTTACAGATATACAACGGCGGAACATAAACGTACGCTGTGATAGAATACAGACAATCTTACGCTGACAAATCGTAAAGAAATATAGAGTTTAACTTATATGTGCTCATAAATATATCTTCAGATGAAGAATAGTTAAAAAAAGATTACAATATATTGTAATAAATCAAGATTCGTTATAAGTAACAAATACTTCGACAATTTGTTGGCCATTTTAAATTTTATTAATAATAAATTATTAATAATAAATGTATAAGAAACTCCAGATTAAGTAATCTATGAGAAAATATAAACTCTATTTCGAAATTGTTACTCAATATTTTAAAATAATACAAAAAGGAAACGTTTAAATTTACTAAAAATTAAAAAAAAAATCAACAAGACAAATATTCGCTAGCAAAATTTAGTACGACTACTGGAATCGTAAATACCTTTTTTTTTTATCGAACATGCGGAACATCGAGAAATATCAAAATCAAAATGTTTGGAACATATATACCGACAACAACTGACATATGGGAAGTGATGTTACTACGTCTGAATAAACTGTGACGAAAATACGAGACGAGATTTGTTAGCTCGATTCCACGAGATAGTAAAATAGACGAACTGAATACCGTAGGAAACAGGTATTATATGTATGTACCTTCCCCAACTTGTATGTTCGGAAAAGAGAATGCGATTAACTCAAATTTAATTAAATAGAAGAGGAAATATGGTTTTGTGCTCTCACGATGTTTCACGAGCAAAATGAGCGGAGACGTTAAAACCATGAATAATAAGACGGTAGAACATTAGCAATCTACTATATTATATTGTCTAATACAAGCAAAAAGGGAAAGATATACTTAAATTATTTATTTCAATGGTTCCCTCGAGATTCCTATCTCACAAACACAAATTGCAATTATATTAATAGAGAATTTTCGATTGGAAAACATCCATTTTCCATTTATCTGTATAATATGTAAGCGTATATGTTATGTGTAAAACTATGTAAAACAACGGAAAGTTTTACCACATACAATTTCCATTTTTTAAAAATATATTTTTTTTAAACAGTTTAAAAATAAACTTGGAAATAACATATAGGTACACTTTATGATATATCATTCATATATATTTCAAGCAGGGCAAACACTTCAGTATTACATGAAAGTTGGAATGAATATGGGATTTAAATTTTCATCTTCAATTTCAAAATTTATGGAATTTCCTAAATATTTTTATACTATAGACTATATGTATAACTATATATCTCATATACAATTTTTTTGAAAATCTATCATTTTTTTTTATTAAAAAAAGAGGAATCTTCATTGCCAAATGTGCAAAAATCTTCGCATCATATATGATTATAAACATTGCATATGATTGTAAAAATACTCAATTAAAGATTATTTTCAGTTTCGAAACTAATTCGGACATTCAAAATAAGCGGTGCGTTTGACACATAGTACAAGAAATTCCTTTTTAAAGATTATTTAATATTATTTTAAATTATATCTATCTGAAATAATTCTAGAAACATTTCAATCATTACATTTTCTACTATTACACATTACTTATATCACAAAAAAATACTAAGAGAAGAAAAATGAAAAGATCGAAAAGTACAGCTCTCTAACTAGCTCATGGAAGGTAGTTATATTTTCGCACTTGAAGTAAAACTTTTGAAATGTTTGGATCGATGCACTAAAGTATCACATGTATGTTTATATGGGAAGTGTAGGCGTGAATGTTTCCTTGGCCGAATATCAAAAATTGTGTAAAATTATGTTAGAAAATATGGCAAGAACATGAGAAACTTCAAATTTGCATTAAATGCATTCATATACGTAATAGGACAAAGTTTAAATAAAAGAGCACGTCGTCACTCCAGAAATAATATTGAAAGCGTGAAATAACGACCGACATATATTTGGATCGTTTCATATCGGTTCTATATGTTCGTCATGAATACTTCGAGATCAATACAATTCCTTTAGACGTTCTTAATTGAAAATTCATTTCAATTCATTTTCGCGTCAATTTTATCTATTGTTGAAATATTCCATTTTTAGTATCATTTTATGATCAATATAGCATTTATAATTGGGAATATTATTTTATTTAAATAACTTATTTTTGTTACTATCTCATTGTCAAAATTGTGTTATTAATTTGCCATTGTTTTCAGATATACTTTATGTAAAAATATTTAATACGTTCAAAATTGAAAATTATGATTTTCTTATTAAAATTTAATAATTTTCATATTTAAATAAACATTCTTTAAAAAAATAATATTGTAGTTCGCAAGAGATCTCTTGATTAACTTGAATTTCATTGCAAATGTTAATCTTTTTACAGAGAACTTATTTGTATTTCTCGAAAACAATTTTCGATATTTTTTTCAAAATATCTAATAAAATAAAGAAACGCTTTAAATTAAATTTCCTTATATTACAGTTACATAGCTTTTGACGATAAAATTAGAAAAAAACTTCAGTTCCAAAACGTACTATTTAAGAAGTATGTTTAAATGTAGGCATTTCAGTTCTTTTAAGTATTGGAAAAATTATTATATCAAATGAAATATCGGCCAAAATTCACCACGACTACAACAGCGAATAGTTTGAAAGCTTCGCAACGGAAATGCTCGAGCATCGAATTTCAGTTCAGAAAAATGGAAAACCATTAAGTCCAAATGGTTATTCGATAAGATTTATTATTATGGGTATCAATCGAAATTGTATGGCATCAAAATCTCATGATACGATATTTATTTTTTCGGCAACGTCCATTATTGGATTACATTAATTTTCACATTGCACGCGTTTTCATGATGTAATATGCATTTACGCATGAATTGTTTACGGAAAATTCTAAGGAATATTTACGGTTAGTATAAAATTATTAAGCAAATTCGGTCGGAAGGAATCCGATAAATGCCAAGTCAGCATGAATCTGCGATACTCTGTGCTTATTCGCTTAGAAATTCAGGTTGAACGCGGTCCTCGTACAATTTGATTCCAATCAATATTCTCTGCACAAACTGTCTATTAAGTCTTACAGTATCCAGGATCGTTAGAGAATACAGCTCGGGTAAAACGGTATATTTTTAATTTATAATCTATCTAATTTCATCAAGATATTGTAGCGTTAAAATGGACCATACATTCTCTCTCTCTCTCTCTCTCTCTCTCTCTCTCTCTCTCTCTCTCTTTATACATTGTAACAATCCTTAAAACATTAAGTTATATATTAAACTAATGTATTTACTTCGTAAAGCATGCTATTTGTTCCATTTTAATGTCTCGCGAGATCATCACTTTCGAAGTATACCGCACTTGAAAAAAAGTATATTAATTTCGCTTAAGGAAAGCTTTACAATTAGTAGTGTTGTATTTTTTGAAAAGTTACTATTTGTAGAAAGAAGAACCAGAAAACTTTAGAAAATACAAAAAAAAAGCAAAAGTGGTTGGTTGAAATTTAAATTTGTGGGACGTGAAATTGGATACGTGATAACGTGAGTTTTCAACATGAATACACTTCACAAAAAAAGTTACTTTGTTTCCAACGTATATTTCCACCTGCATTTCAAGCTTTTGACAGATACGTATAAACTACGCGTATTTGTTCCAATGTCGATTCCCGCGCAAGATCTTTTTTTTATCTGTTGCGTTTGATTTCCTCTGAAACATGATAGGTCTTGTCGTAAATTTATTGATTAAAAGAAAAATATTATACTGCAAGAATTATGTATTCAATAATGCAAAAAAAGTATTTTTATATCATACTTTAATGATTTCTTAATAAATTAAAAATTAATATATAAGAAATATTTTTATTAAATTCATCGCTTATCATAATTTTTAAAACTACTAGATATTTTCTTGGCTTTGAGCTTTTTAAAACTTAGTCAAAATTCATAAAATAAAACAAATTAAACATTTAGAAATAACATTTAGAAAAAACTATTTCTGTTTAATTTTTTAATATCTTCAATATTTTTCTCAAGCATATTTGAGCATTTTATTAAATTTTTGTCAATTAAAAAATCAATAGCAAGTATCGAAAGCTTTGTCACAAAAACGATGTTCTAGTTGAGCAGAAATTTTTCGTGCATTTATTTAGAGATTTATTATTTTGAGATTTTTGTTGCTGTAATAGTTTGCAGTAAGTTTGCTAAATTTCCTAGTATTGCAAGTAATTTAATGTATCTATAACGTATTTATACGTGTACATAAAACACAGCTACGACATAAGAACAAATATGAAGTTCAGCGGAGCGATTCCATTCGCGAGTATCGAGCGAAAATATCTCGTTGGACACTTTCGTTGGGTGAGCTTATCTACGGGGCATCGCCGGCATAAAAATACATGCGATGTCGCGGTTCTTGATGATGAGGAAGCAGCTTATCGTGGCGTACGTGCGCAACGGCGAGAACGAAGCGGGTATAACATGTGATAGTGCAGTACTTGCCCGATTTTTCGCGCGAATGTACATCACCGAGTACTTGCATCAACGACACCGTGGAGAGCGCGGGAAAAGGAGGAGATACGGAAGATGAAAAAGGACTACGGTGTAAGGAAATGTAGGATGTAAGTGGCGCATCAACGTGCGGATAATTTAGCAAGCGCATGTTAAATTTCAGAACAGGGTACTGTCGTTGCACAAGTGCATCAAAGCAGCTCAAGTGAAATAGGTCATGTACGAAGTCATATACGAAGACAGAAAAAAAGATCATTAGATTTAACAACTAATATTATTAAAAAATAGCTGAAACATTCTGTAAAAGAGGCAATAATCAAATTTTGTAATTTTTTAAAATATTTAAATATAAATAGAAACAAAAAATATACGAAATTTGCTAATTTAATTTCATTTTTTCCACTCATTTTATAGAACATTTGAAATATATGTATTTTATCAATGACTTTCATTTGCTAAATTCGAAAAAAAGATCATCACTATTCGTAAATCAAGGTAAAATTAAATAAAAAATAAAAAAGATATATGCAAATTTGAATTAATCTACGAAGCTTTCGGTGAATTTGCAGAAACGTAGAGAGCAATGATTAAAAAGATAAAGAATTAATGTAGAACATGAAATGAACAAAAAGTAAGATTAAATATTAAAATCGTTTGTAAACAACTAAATAATTCATTATTGAGTACATTCAATTATTTATTACAAACTAGTAATAAATTCGTATGTTTTTATACACACACACACAAAGCTGCAAATAAAACATATTAATTAAACAGTTAAATAATGTCATTTGTGACTACAATATTACAATTAGCTACAAGATAATTTGTAATTATCATAGAAGGCGAAAAAAAGAGATTATAAAATAGATTTCTTTTTTAATTCTAATTGTGAGATGAATATAATTATGGAGTAAACTTTGAAGAAAGATCATTATTTATTGCAGCTTTCTAATTGAGTACATTATAATTGATTCTATTCAATTTCAAAATTAATAGTGTATGTAAAGATCATATAAAATCAAATAAAGATAAAATTATTTGCTTCAGGAACTTTGTCTTTAATTATTAATTCATAATTAATAATAAAAAATTATTACTATCCACTAATAAATCGAATAGACTTTCGGTTCAAAACTTAAGAGAGAATGAGAACTATCAAATAAGTGTATCTTAGTGTTTCCTATTTGGGAATCAACTTGTATAATCATTCAATTTCTTTGCACACAATTTATATACGATACAAAAAAAATTTTACGTCAACGGCAGTACAGAATTAAGCTGGAATAACGAAGCGTTTATCTAAAAATATCGATTCGTCACACAGTATAAAATATATCCAATGTGTAGGAAGATAAAAATATTCTACCAAGTTAAATACAATAGTCTGTGTTTTCCACTGTTTGAACATTATTAAGTTTAGATATATTTGAAATTCAAATTTAAAGAAAGAAGATATTAATAGAAAAATACATTTATATGAAAAAACTTTGAGCATAAATAATAAAAATAATTATTTCTCTCGATGTAAGAAAAATAGAGTTTTTACCTTTTTAAATTAATAACGTGGAATTTAATACCCTTATTTGCCTTTAAAAGAAAAACTTACATTAACTTCCCTTTTACATATAAAATCAAACAATATTAAATAGTAAATATTATTTTAAACTTTCATATCTTTTTAAAAAATTCAGAACCATGTACCGTGTCTTTATTTTTGCAAGCAACTATATAAATTATTTTGTCCTCGTATATTGATGAAATTTTACATTGCGTGCCATGCGCATATTTCAAAGAGTATCGAAGGGAAAAGAATTTAGACAGAGTAATATGAAAAAAGTATACGTAAAAAATACAAAAAAAGAAAGATAAAGAGAGACGGAAAGAGACTAAACTGCCGTGTCTCGTCCGGAATGGCGTGGGACGAATGAATTCCGGTGGAACACAAAGACAAGCGGTAGCAAGAGCATAGCGCGGGAAACGAAAGAAATTCTAAAGGACTGCCACGGAAATAGATGCTTTGGGAATAGAGTATTAAAGGCGTACCGAGAGAGCGCTTTAGTACGGGAGGACGAGAGGAGGAGGTGTGACCATGAAGGTTGAAAACGAGGCGGAAGGAAGAAGATGGACCAAAAGAGACGACTCTTACATTCGGATGCCATATCAGACCGCGTGACTCGAATAGAAGTCACGGGTCAAATTTTCTCAACTGGACGTGAGAATTAGGCGGAAAACGACAATTGAGATCCGTTCTACTCACTACTCTATCACGAGACCTTCAGATTTCGTCAAGAGACATCAGTACGGTTATTTTTAGAACAGATTGAAAGCTTAAAAAGAATTTCGTATGACGTTCAAATTGGATGCTTACGACGTTACGTGAGACAATCAGTTACTTTTACATATTTTTTTTTAACAAATTCAATCAATAGATAATACACTTTATATATTTAGAAGAAAACTTATCTAACACGTTATATATCCAATATTATAACAAAAACTATGTAAAACTGTATTGAAATATTGTTCAAAATGTTATAAAAGTTTTATAATAATATTTATTCATTCACATAGTGGAATATTTTTCATTATCTTTATTCTTGCTGTTATATTTTATTGAATAAAATTTTCCTTATTCAGTTGCTTATGATTTCATAATGAAAAAGAATTACGGAGATATATTTTTTATATCATCAAATTTCTTTTTTAAATGTTCTTAAAATTAATGCTATGGTGAATTTTATCGAGGAATCTCGACGAACTTTGAATTCATTTTTCATTACGTCACGATTTTGCTGTATAGTCTCATTGTCGTTCCATAATAGAATGCCATGAAATGAGGCGGCTAGAATTGGAAATTTATTCGATTACTGTGAGATATTAGCTTTGTTCGAATTCAGGTCGAAATCGTGGAACGTATATATCCGTTGTGAGTAAAAATTGAGCTATCCATCGACTCCACAAAGTGCGTCGATTGGATATGCTTCGTGGCATAAAAGATTCATGTTACTGCGGATAGGTACACAAACTTGCTTTATAAAGATTAAAAAGAAAACCGTTACAATATTGTGCGCGAGAAGTTTGTTGCACCAGCAAATTTTTCATTAACACAACAATCTTTTCCTTAGGGATATACAAACAATAGATTATCTCGCTGTAATTGCCAATTTATTATGATTGCCCTACAAACTTTTGCTATTTCATTCAAATCTTCTTTAAAAATTTATTTATTTTTATTTTCGTCATCTTTCACACATTATTCTTCTTCTCCCGTCACTTTTTTCCATCGATTGTAACATGATTTATTTGATATATATCGATATTTGAATATTAAAATTATAATCCAAATGTGTTTCATTTAATCGAGTCGACATTTACCTATACAATCAATTTATTTACAATTCACTTCGTATTGTTTCATTTTGTTATCTCGCCGAATGAAAAATATATTTGCAATTAATCCATTATTTCTCCAAGTTTTACTGTTATTCTCACTTATACATTGCAATAAATTGTTTCATCGACATTTATAAAACGTTTTTCATTTCTGAGATTTAATTTATATAATTTTAATTGATATTTATTAATTTTAATTGATATAATTAAATACAGATTAACATCGTAAATTGTAAACACTAAGAAAAAATTATTTTTCCATTGTTGTTACAATATTAACTCGACTGTGTTGATTAGAGCGAGTAGTGAGATAATGGTTACCATAAAAAAATCAATTCTTGGTTAGTACCGCAAAAAAATAATGTTACGGTCGTAAAATAATGTTATTCTTATGTAGAGTTTGTAAAGAATCAGAGCGCGCTTTGTTCTTGGCTTAATTAGTAGTTCATAATTTTTACTCCTCATAGTATTAAATATCTTCCAGAAGTATTACAAGAATGTTAAAGACGTCATGATATTTCCAAATCATATCGTATATTTTAGTATAATTCTGTTTGCGTGTAACTTTAAAACACACACTCTGTTTCAAATATTCCATTATTAAGTTGTTTTATACAACTTAATAATGGAATATTTTTTATACAAATAAATAATTATTTATTATCTCCGCAATGCCTGTAAATACACGGTTTAAATCTTCCGAATATTTACAAAAGAAATTTTTTACAGCTATTTATTAATAAATTTTTAACGTAACAGATTGTCTCTTGTATTCTCTATTTAATGTTACACAAAGAGTTCTCGATTAATTGTACTAATGAATAATTAGAAAAATGTCAAAAGAGTAAAAAATAATTTCGACAGCGTAACAAATTTTTCGTTATTATTTATTTAGCATTATATTACCATTTGTTAGAAATCAATAACCACGTATTTTCACAAATAATACGTTCGTACAAAACAGTCTGTTACTCGTTGAAAAAAGAAGAATATAAAAATATGCGTCAAAGATGTAAAATATCTTTAGAAAATTTTATTTATGAGGAAAATAGATTTCAAAATTAATATCAGTTGCATAAAATTATCACGCTACTAAAATTATAAATTTGTTTTTACTAATTTGTCTCTATCAAAATATGAATGATCATACTGTATTTAAAAGATTAAAATAATTTTGATATTTTATGTAACTTACTGAGCAATTCAAATAATTTTTTCATTATTCCTAAATGTCAAAATGTTCTTGTTTATATTATCGTAATGCTCTATTGGATGATTTATATACGTCAAGATAACTAAAATAAAAACTTAAAGTTGATAAAAATTTATCAACTTTAAACATACTGTAACTTAATCGGTAAAAATGAAGTAGATTGAATCTCAGTATTTGAACACCAATCTTCGTAATCGCATATCATAATCTCAAATCTTCCATCTGTAATCTGTTGCACGTTTAATAAACTACGAGTGATAAAATTGCATATTTGAAGTTTTTGTGAAATATTTTTTACTCTAAAATAACGCGTATTTTATTCTATGCGAATAAATAGCAATTATTGATCAATAAATATAAAAGCCTATGGTAGTTTATATTTCAAAAATTATTTTTACTAGATGTGAATCTTCAATAAATTGTAAAAAAATGGCCAAGTGAAAAACGCATCTGTATATGTCGCGTAGAGAATAGCAATAGCGACGAAAAAGTAGAACAGTAAAATCCTCCATCTGCAAAGCGAGTTTTGTTGCGAGTATCACGCTATTTTTTCCACGTATCTTGCATCGTATTGATCGTTGCAATTGTAAACAGCGCGATCTTGCATCGTCACGTTCAATCAAATCGTGCGTTGAAATTTATTTTTGGCGAAATTTTCGGTTTCTTCTTTTTTTTTTCTCCTCTCTCAAAAGTTCTCGTGACGTAAATCTTGCGTGTTTACTGAAAACTTCCGGCGAAAAGCAGACCTACTTTGCGTATGATTTATTCGCCATCGTGCACATGGTTGCAGCGGATGAGTTTTTAATGGCGCATAATACGGAAGTAAAAATTGCTGGCTTTCGTGGACGGGAATTAGACCTCGCGTGAGAGAAGTGAGAAGACGGCGCATCAGTTTTCCATCACGAATCGAGGGGTATTATGTTGGAAAATAAATTCCCTTTCGCTCAGGAAGTAGAATGATAAGGTATCGTGATATCCTAAGGAGACGCTAGTTACTTCCACGAAGACTCGTCGATACGTCTTCCTGAGAACTTTAGAAGTTCCACTGGTTGATTACCCCGGAAGATCTCGGTAACATTCGAATCTCATACTACGTATGTCACTGCCATGTACACGATAGACTCGCTTTCGATACTAATCTTCGTATCCGTTACTCACATTTAACATGGATGTAAACATCTAATCCTAATTATCTGTTTCCTTGTAAGAAATTCGCACATTATTTTGATTTAAATAACCACAATTATCAAAAGTGTATATAAATAGATCATCAAAGAAGAAATAGTGATATTCAAACAAAGCAGCATTTTATAATTATTTTTTATGTTTTAATCATATTTGTACGTTATACATAGCGATTTCATTTTTTAAAACTCAATATTAATAACGATCTTTACACATTTTTATATGTATGAATACAACGTTTATTCATGAATATTTTCATATTAGAATATTTATATCTTTTTGTATTTACGGTCTTGTAACAGCAGTGAAACAGCAGTGCTTTATCTCAGCATGTATAGAGTATGTATATATTTTGAGTCTTCGAAGTTTTAATAATTAGTACTTGACAATTGAAATACTTTTATATATTCGTTTATAATAGATAGATGCCATATAATTTGTCTGCTTTTCATTTATTTTACGTCATAATTCGCTCGCATAAAGCAAAAATTCAACCATAAATGAATGCATCCGAACAAAGATATATCCTCGTCGTCTTGATGCCAGTTACCGAGTTTCTCTGCACCTGCAGCAATCCCGTCATCTGTTTGAGATCGGAAGAAAGGAAGAGAAAGAGAGCAGGAGAGAAAGGGAAAGGAGAAAAGGAGGAAAAAGATATACGAGCAGATAAATCACGCCCTCGTGCCACTTTTTCTTTTTTTTTTTCTTCCTTTTGCAATATCCACCGCCCACCTTGGTCGTCGTTCCACCATGACGATGCGTTTCCACGACGTGCCATTATTAAGACGCAGGGCGCCGCGACGCGACGTCTTGCTGCGTTCGCTCTACATATATAAGCACCGCTTTCAAGAGCGCCGCATCAAAAACTTATTCGATCGGTAATTTTAATTATATCCAGCGAAAAGCACTCACCCGCCAAACTCGCTAATTATTTCCTTTTTTCGATTTCTCGTTTATACGCCATGAATTAACTACGACCACTAACTGCCACGGGAAATCTTTGCCTTCCAAGTTGAATGAATCCGAACGAAACAAATCAAACTTCACAATCAAAATTGTGATTTAAAAAACATTCTTACAATACTTTCAGAGAGAAAGAAATAATTTTATAAATCGCTTTTAACGCTTTTACTCGCGTATTTTGTGCGATGAAAATTGTTCAACAAGTTGTTGTTTCAACCAATATTAGAAATGTCTGACGCGTTCTTCAGAAGTTTGAGTATCTTCAATAAAAAAATAGTTAAGGAAAGAACACTGATAGTACGATATCAAGCCGATCATTCATGTTTACATAGAGAAATAAATCCAAGAAAAAACAAGTGGAAACATGATACAAACTATCTAAATGATTCTAATAATTATTATTACTACTACGCACTTACATTACATCATTACGTAATTAATGACAATTACGGATATGATACTAAATGGGCGAAAATGATTATCGGAATAAAGTATAATGAAAAGTCTATGTATAACTTCAAATTTATCTAAGACAAAAAATAATTACTATTATTAATTTCAATATTCTAAAAATAAATTACGAGAGAGAGAGAGAGAGAGAGATATTGTTTAGGACAAATTTTGTTGTCTAAAAGAAAAAATGTTAATGCACAGAAAAATTGTAAAACATCTTTGAAAAAAAAAAACATTTTTTATTTTAGAATAGTTAGCGCATTTTCCAGATTTGAATATTATTGCAGATTGTTACGGAATATTAACACAAATTGTATTTTGGTGAAAAGCAATTTCAAGCCATTAATGAATCAAAGACGCG
This sequence comes from Acromyrmex echinatior, assembly GCF_024713525.1. NCBI lineage: Eukaryota > Metazoa > Arthropoda > Insecta > Hymenoptera > Formicidae > Acromyrmex > Acromyrmex echinatior. The sequence continues at coordinate 2,863,314 of NC_141863.1, read as the reverse complement.
CGAGATAAAATGGGTAACATTAGAATAAAAAGAAATTCTAGAGAGACTTTATAAATTACTGCCAGAGCGAATAATTGAGGTACTTGAGAACAAGGGAAAAAATTATTAAAGAATAGAGTTTCCGCATTTTCTCTTTTATACTTTTGATAATTTTTCTACTGTATTATTTCTGTCCTTTCAATGTATAAATTCCTTTTATTTAAATGTATACACTTCAACTGTGCAAAGTGTAATGTATGTACATATATATGCGCTTTCCTTTTTTGCCTCAAATTTTACATCTCACTTGTCTGTCATATTTAAAAAAATATATTTATTTAAGAAACTAGAAGCTGATATGTTATCTTTTTATGAAAGAATTATTAATTTTTGAAATATATTTTTGTTCACTTACACACAGTAGCTATTCTGTTCTTCTTTTCTTCTTTTGTATTATATCATAACTTTGCGAAGTAATCCTTATTACTTAACTGTACACAATGTCTACCAAATTTAACTGATCGACAAAATAAAGTATCATGAAACGTAACTATTAGTTATTGCCACGTTACGATATTTTGCAACTCGATATAAAGGTTCCTAGTCTGGCACGTATGCACAACGAAAGCGTTATGTAATTTGAAAGCCATGCGCCGGAATTGCATGAAACTTTCAGGAAATGTTAGCAATACCGTTACGGATATAACGATGCCATTGCGGTAACCCTGGGGCGTCTCATTCCCGTATATATTCTACAAACACGAAGGGTTAAATGTGGTTTACCAATTGCGCGGTTAAATTCCTGGATACGTTTTCGAATCTCTCTGAGAAAATTACCTGTCGAAGTCAATCGTTCGTTCTTCTACACATTAACAGATTCGTTCGCAATATCGCTTGATTTTATACGATACGTTATACGCTTCATATTTTTCTCGATTCACTTGACAGGCGAAAGAGTGTCGACGTCGAAAAGTATACAAGGGTCATTAATTGCATGTCAATATTTCATTTTAAATCTAGAGCATAAAATAAATTTTTTATATCGTATTGTACCATATAGATTATTTTATTCTTTAATTTGTGACAAACAATAGAAAATGTTCGAAGCGTTTCGCTATCGATAAAAAGTAAATATTCTATGTGATACAAAAATTATTCGATTATTTTTTATTATTAATAGTATAATAAAAAAAGATTATGAATGTGCGTATGTGTGTGTATGTGTGCGCGTGAAATAGTATAAATCTTTTCTTAAAGCGACATTTTCAAATGACAAGTTCGAAAATTGACATATCTCTTATATTTTAATTGAAATATCTCATTTATATTTACATGCTTTCTAAATACATTGTACTATACAATCTATTCATTCATTTCTTTTCACTATCCATAAAAATGTGAACAAAAACACAATATTTTATTAAAAAAAAATATAATCTTCATACTTTAGAAAAAGTTTATTTAACTTTATACCTTTAACAACTTCAATAACTTTCTATTTTTCCAATAGAATCTTTTTTACTCGTACTTTGATAAATCATCTACTGCAATGCACTTGATTCTGATTAATGATGTACAAAATTTATGTAATCAAAAGTTATTCAAAACGGCTATACTATTAACCATTACCCAATTTAAAAATTATTTTCTTTAAAATCAAAACTTGCATAAGAAATCATTACAATATATACAAAGCATAGAGAGAATTATATTTTCGTCTTGACACCTCTCTCAATTTATTCATTAAAGTTTCGACAATTAAGAGTCAACCTGTGTGTTTTGAAACTTATGAGCTTACCTTGATGGTGAATTGTCTGCAGAGCGGTTTGTAGGCGTTTGTACCGCAAACGAGAAAGCGATCAGGGCCTTGCCTGCCGAACACTCGCACATAGTTCTGGCACTCGTCGTCGCTGCGGCCCTTCAAGTAACAAAGCTCGCGATGTGCCACAGTGCTGGACCATTGCAATCTCTGAAACAGGTAAGATCGAGCAAACATTACTACCTCGGGTCCTGGCTGACTTTGCGTCACGTATACCGCAAAGTACGCAAGTTTGTATAACAAAAGCCGATTAGAGGTCAGCCCAAGATTAATACTCTTGCATGAAAATTGAGTCTTAACGGATCTCAATCCCCTTGCTTTCAATAAGAGAGAAGGAGACACCGATTCGGAGAATATCACCACTATCTCATGCTTTCGCGCGAGGCAGAGACTCGTTTTAATAATTCCCCCGTATCGCATTAATTTTGCGAGTTACGCGCTTCGTTCGGCAGATTTAGAGCCGGATCTGCGAAAAATGTAAAGTCGTCTTAACGTTAAAGTCGACTTTAAGGTATAATTTATATCGCGTGAGCTGTACGTGTTAGAGAATTAAATGTAATGCGACGTTAAATCTTTTTGAATTCTCGCAATCTCGGTGGAATAAATGAGTAGCGTCGCGAATGGTTGAGTTTTAATCCGATGACAACATTCTCGTGATAATAACGATATACTTGGGAGGCTCTTTGTCATCGATTACTATTCCGACTAAGAGAATAATATATTGTATTATTGATCCTTGCATTGATACAGAGATGAATAATAAATCCGTCTAAAACGGTAAGGCAGTTATATTTCTGAGATTCAATCTGTATCATTTCAATCATATATTTTCATTTTATATACGAATACATTCTTAGATAGAATAAATGAAATTTATAAACACTTTGTACAATAAACTATGATTATATTCGAAAAGATAAAGAGCTTGAGATAATCGGATTTTTGGATTTTAGTTGAATTGTAAAACAAATGTTAGTAGATATAAAATTTTGTATGTGCTCTCTCAGATAAAATTCAAATTTTAAAGAAAATAAATACACAAATTCTTGAGATTAATTTAACGATTACATATGTTTCTAAACAGTAATATATCTATACAGTATGACCTCGATATATATACTTTTCTCACATTTTATATTAATTTAATTTATTCTTATGATTTTTGAAATTTTCTTTATTAGTAAATAATTTTCGAATATATTTACATATTATACTTGTTTATTAGTAAAACATTTTTAAATATATTTAGATATTGCTTTATTAAAAAGAACATTTTTAGAGCAGTCGTCTTTCTATATTAACTTAATTAGTAACTCTTGCAGAAAATTTAGGAAAAGATTATACCATGATATTATCTAATTTGGTTTTAATTTTTGGTCTGCAATTCTTGCTTGTTTGTTCATATTATCCATCAAGAAAAATAATTTATTAACTTTTTCATATATTAATTCTAGCAACTCTGTGTCAAATATCTTATTATTAGTATATTGATTTATTTTCAATGGTTTCTATCGTTGAATAGACCAGAGACTCTAGGCTTAGATATAAGCTTATTCATTTTAATCAGTAGTTGATCCATCTTATCATGTAATTCAATAATTTTCTTAGATATTAATTTTTGTAGCTTTTTTTTTGTATGTCAGGTATCTTAGTACACTTGGTTGTTTTTAATGATTTCTGTCGTTGAATAGATGGATCAGAAACTCTAGTAGACATAAGCTTATCTTCTTCTTCAGATCCATAACATTTGATGAGGGTTGTTTACCATCAACCTTATCTTTAATCAGTTGATGCATCTTGACATGTAATTCAACAACTTTCTCATGTAATACTTTTTATAGCTCTTCTTGTGTGTTAGGTATCTCAGTATGCTCAGTTTTCATCGTTTCTGTCGTTGAGAAAATAAACCAGGAATTCTGGTAGGTCTATTTTCTTCTTCAGACCTGTAAGAAACATCTGATGAAAGTTGTCCACTATCAGTCATCATGTCTTTAATCAATTGATTTATAATACAATAGGAACCTGTGATTTATATAGATGAATTACTTCCTGATAATGTTATGATATATTATAATTAAATATATACGTAGGGACTGAAAATATTGCTACACACCAGAATATAAACGATAACACAACTCCCAAAATGCTGATTTAATTATTGTAGAATAATTAATAACTAGTAAAATAAATTTATTACATCGATCTGAATAAATATATGGAATACTTTTAAAACAATTATGTTTTATTGTTGCGTTTCTTAATTAATATTATATGTATAATATATTTCTGTGCGATTTAGTTACGTCGAGCTATGAGTATCGGTTTCAGATACGTTATGCAGATTTTTCTGTTTCTAACAAAATGATACACTATTTACGGCTATGAGATATTTCTAACGAATCTTTAAGTTGTTACCAGGGCAACCATCAAATATAGATAGCTAGTGCACGGGCTATTCAATTACAAAAGTAATGGAACATTTATGTAACTGAATTAAGCCTGGAACACCAACTATCAGTAACGCTTCATTATATACGTTAGAAAAAAATATATTTATTTGATAAATAATTAATTTCAAGTACTACATACATATACAATCGATTTTAAAGAAAAATTCATTGACATCGGATGAGACAAATTGATTTAAAATTTAATTATTGTATTACTATCATAATGTGTATTACTGTGTAACTTTTTGCACGTAAAAAATTAGACTGAAAAAAATTAATATGCATTAATACACAGCAAAAAATATACTTAATCAACTTACTTAAAATTAAATAAAAATTATATATAAGGATATCATTGTAATAAAACATAAACTTTCTTTGTCTCTTACAAACGCATAGAATGTTGACCAATAAAAACAAATAATTTTGATTTAACCAACTAAACAATCACTAATACAAATAATTATTAATTTTCTGTATAAAAAATATTTAATTAACGTGTAAATTATTTTCGCGCAACCATTATGTGAAGAGCGCAGATTATTTAACAGAAAAGAAAAATGTGACAGTAGATATGATTCGGGAAAGAATAGAAAATAGAGCACTGAATTATTTAAAGGAAAGAATCAATGGGAAAAGCTAGGTTATACACAATTCTAATTATATATTATATATTATTCAGTTTAAAAAATCAAATGTTGCTTATCGTGACTCTCGGTCTCCTTGTTTAAACTGACCGTTTCATGGTCTCAAGCCAACGTTGAGAGACACGGAGTGTACGCGAAACAACAAGAAGGTGAGGATTGGCGAGAAGGTAAAATAGGTAGGGAAGGTAGGTTACGACAGGAGCTACAGCTGCATACTGCCGAGCAGAAATCCTTGAACAAGCTATATTCAGCTCCTTCGCCAGCGCTACGTTATATCTTTACGACGTCTCATGGTCGACCGGGAAATTCCAGTTTCCTCGATAATTTCGGCTGGTCACGCCTCAACGAAACGTGCACGTTTAAGCCGCGTATTCTCACAAAGAATTTCCTCCCGTCGATGCTTCTTTTTTAGAAAGTGAACTTCCCGCTGACCTATCTTTACTTTATCTCTCGATTGATAAGTTATATTAACGGAAATGCATTTTTCACATAGCCGGAATATCTAAGAGGCATATTGCCGATGATGTTCGAAGGATTTTTAATGTTCATGAGATTACTTTGAAAACATTCTAGTTTTTTTTAAATATTTCATTTCAAATATCTTTCCAATTATCATTCCAATTATCGATGATTTAATTTTATCATATTGTATATATGATTTTTTTTATGCCAATGGATTGTGATAGATTTTATCGAATATAACGAATTAGATAGTAATTCGAAGCGATAGCTCGATCAGGAAATTGGGTAACGAGGGTACATTTAGCACGATAGAGAAATCGAATTATGATCCGGGGAGGCAAATTATCTTCGAACGCTTGCCGTTATTCAAATGGATAAAATCCTAAATCTAATTTCGCTTAATCAATAAAATTCCTAAAATAACGAAATACGTAAATAAAATAAGATAAATTATTATTTTCTTTTTTTATCATTTCTATATACATAATAGTTCTAAAAGATCAAAAATAACAATATGAAATATGTACATTAAAGATAAACCAAAATATCTGTTTCTGTAAATAAGAAATTGTAAAAAAGTACAATAAAAGGTATAATTCTTCATAAAAAATAGAACAAAAAATATTTTTATGTAAAATCATATTTAAAAAAATAATTTTGAAACATTAATAATATATTGATGGTTTTTTAAGCTTGAATATCTAAATGTTAACAAAATTATTTGTTATACATCAAATTTCAATAGCAATAATCAAAATGTAAACAAAGAAATATAAAACAATTCACAATAGAAAATAGTTGTTTTATGAAATTATTTTTGTTTCATATTTTTACTTTAAATCTTTAAAGGCTTTTGCTTTGAATTTTGTTCTAAAACAGAATTGAATTCAATTTTATTTTTACGACGTTTTAGACTATAATCAACTGAAAAAATGTTTGGAATTGTGTGGAAGGAATGCAATTTTTTGAATAGAAATGTTTCAGTAAACATACGTTTGAAATGATTCAAAAAATTGTTGCTAAAAAACGTTATACATATCGAGCTACTGTCGTGTGATTACACTTTATGTCATAATCTCTTTTTGCAAATATCGAAAATCCATCAATTAACTTTTCTCGAACCATCGTACCAATATCAAGATAAATTGAGTGTCCAATACTGCCGTTGCTTTTTAAAGAATCGACTAATTCGCAACATAAATTAATCGCCATCCGCTATGCGATTCTTAATTAATTTCTAGATCCTAATGATTTCTTGCCGCAGCACCCGGTAACGCGGCAAAGGAACCAATTAAGAAGCCGAACGGTATTTCGGGTACGGATGTGATTTAGGGAACAGCCGCGTGATGTATTCCGCTTTTTGTCCTAATTAGAATACGTCTCTGCGAATCATCCGGCCGTCGCCGTCGACGTCAGTTTTAGGACTACGGTGCGAGCGGAAGCAGAAACAGCACGGCGAGTTACAACCGACTGAAAACTTTCAACCGCAAAATCGCCCTGCATATTCATCGAGTAATATGATTTCGCCCGTTTCGAGCCTGCCAGTGGTGGCCGATTTTACGCTTTAACCCGCGAATAAATTCGACTTCGGGACATCATACCGGTACGGCGCGGCGGCGCAATGCGGTGCCGTGAGAACTTCCCATATAATTTTTTCTTCTCTTTGTTCATGGACTTGATTCGGATATTCCGAACTGGATCCTGTCAGTGTAACTTTCAGACGAGGAGATGGCGAAGAAGTTGCGGGAAAAGGGAAGAGATCTAACGGGGAAGTCTGCTTATCCGGGAATAAACGGAAAGGAGAGATTCGCGAGTCTCCTTTATATTCGTTTTTCTACAGAATTAAGTAAGCCGCTTTTTGCAATCAATCAAAGTTTCTTTTCAAGCCGAGAAGTTTTAATTAAAACGTATGATGTTAGACAAATTAAAGTGTCTGACATATACATTTTATAATAGTCCCGCTAATCCTGCATCGGAATTTTATTAACTATTTTTGACCGAAACATATATGAATCTGTCGTCTGATTTATTTTGCTCGCGGATTGATATCTTGGAGTAATGCGCAAGATGTGACAAGTATTAACCTGTATCAAGTTATTCAAGATTATTTCAAGTCGATATGTGGTATTAACTAAACCGTCCCTTTTTAGATTCTATATAATTAAACAATGAAATCAATTTATAATCAAATAAGAAATATAATTTCAAGTAAAAGCTACTGGAAACATATATTTTATACAAACTGTAGTATATTCTGTTATTTCAGATAGATATTAATATATGAGAGATAATTAATATTAAAGAGATTTCATATTAAAGATTATTGAATGTAAATTTAAAATTATAGCTTAAAACTCGTTTGTTAATATGTCAATAGGTCTAGAAGTATATATAGACTTTTTTTTGTTGTTTTTCGAACGAAATCCTAGAATATATTACCAGCGTCCTTGTAGATTGTGTGAAAAACATTTATAGTCAGGTAATCCGAAAGTTTTTAGCGAAGCACAATTTAAACATCCTTTTAAGCCGAAATACCAAGAAATGAGATAGGGGGTAATTCAAGGGTATTGTGCCAAGGAAGTATGGCCAAGTGTCGTGAAACATTTGTACTTCCACAGTAAGTAGAATATACGTGTTTCCAACTGCAATCTGTTTTATACGGTCAAAGCTGCGAATAAATTTGACTATATAGACATCAGTCGTAGGCATTTCGTAAAAACTTTTTTGCGGCACGCCAACAAGTTGCTTTGCCTCCTCAACTTTGATAAAAGAAATGACACTTCGATAACTATCAAATGCAGTCATACAAGAGCAAAATGTACATATTTGTTAGTATAAAATTTTATGTATATCTCAGCAAAAAATTAATATTTTTAAATTCATTTTTTAAATACAATAGTGTTTAAAATGTAAACTTTTGGTTCGCAGCAAATTAAATTGTCAAAATAAATTTATTAACAGCATAATTGCACGCTAAAAATACGCTACATTTTCCGATCCCATCGAGCCTGGCGTCCCTTCTTAAATCATATTTAACTGTCATTGTCGATCGATTTAATACTGTTATTATAATCTGAGACAAACGCAGGCAAATGTGTTGAATAATGAATAACAAGAAACGAATAATAAATTATATAGCACGTGACGTCCGATAATACATCATTCCATGCGCCGCGTCGCGTCGGAGTAACTTACATTTGTTCCGTTTGAATTACATTACAAAGTTTGGAATTTATAGACACCGCTAATGCTCGCGAGTCCTCACCACTGACCGCCCTTTTCCGACATATTGCGCTTTATTTATAACTTCGCTGGCCATCATTAGTATGTATAAATTTACATGTAATAAAATTCAAGTAACAATTTCTAGTTTAATTATCACACATTATACATTTATGTCTTTTTACTACACACATATATCAAATATCTAGGTACATGACGAAAGAATTTTAAATAATGATATATAATTGATCAAGAAAATATTCTAAAAATTCAATATACAATTTTATAAAAGTAACACGAAAAGTCATAAAATCATTGCATATCTCTAAAACTAAACAAACGTAGTTGATTTTTAATTAAAATCTCTAGAATGACATTCAGAAAATTTAATAATTAATTTGTTAATTTATTAATAGAAAATACGTCGTTTTTAGAATAAAAGTATAATAAAATGATTTAAACTTTAAAGTAATAATTTTCATATTTCATAAAAAATTTTCAATTTCTTCCTTTCTCAAATAATAAATTATCAGTTATTAAATAATTCCTAATATTAACCTGAAACTTTTAAAAAGTAAAAACAATAAACAGCTTAATTAAAATCCTCCTGTGTCAAATTTGTTTCTAATTCAGTTCTTTGTCGTGACCTCTTGATGATGATCACGCGCAAATGGTAATTTCAATAACGGATTTTTAAACGTTGTCCATTAACCCGCACACCATTACTACCTCCGTTGCTATTGTGCCCAGAATGAAGTCAGACAAGTGTAATTTCGCAGACTGGGATGCCGAGCTGCGTCAGCCGACTCTCTTTTCAATTTTCCGCCGTGCCGGCGGCGGAGACGGTTTTGCTTTAACCCGCGGATTAACCGGCGAGCGGTTGTCGTTTGCCGTACAGTAGCGAGTATATATTGCACGAGTTGGTATTTAATCTAATAACGCGGTTGAAACAGAGCACTCTTGGTCTTTTCTTACTGTGTGCCGCACCTTCGAGATATTCTTGTTCTGCAAGACAAAGAATCGCGCTGCACTTTTCTATTTTTGTACCCGACTAGAAATGCAGTCTCTCATAGTATTACATTTCCATTTTATAATAAATTTTTGTCAGTATATATTGTATGTATCATACATTGTCAATTCTTTTGTAAAATTTTATTCGGAAAATATATCTATTAAAAATATTTAATCAAAAAATATACTATTGTAAGATAGTTAAATAGTTACTGTTTCTAAATATATGTAATTAAAAACCCCGATATACACACGTATAAGTAAAGACAATATTATTCATAATAAAGTTTCATTATAAAACCAGCTTTGAAAATCGCTTTTATTACAATTAAATAATGCAGAAAATTTATTAAAACATCTATATCGCTTTCTATTTTTTATTACTTTCATTAAAGTCCAATATTAGACGCAGTTTTATGAGCACTTTATATTATAAATCTTTTGTATTATAGGTAATTACTACTTGCCAATTATTTGCCTTTTGTTTTACAATATTATTATTAATATACGTACATAAAGCCTGAACAGTATTCGCTTACAAAAACTACAATATAATCGTAAGCACACAATTAATATCTCTTTTTATCTCTTCATATTTAACTTTTTTAAAATTATCATCGTCACTTGTCATTTAAATAACGTATAAGTTTTTTGCATTTTTCGAATATTCTTCTAAGGATGTTTTAATAATAGTTGTAAAATAATTTATAGACACTGGTTACCATACGGCAGTTTCTATGTTAATTTTATTATTATTTACATTATTAGTCGTCAAGAAAATTCTTTGTCAATTTAAAAATTCATGACACTTTTTTTCTATTTCATATACAGAACTTTTTTATGTAAAATGATTGGAAATGTTCTTTGAATCATAGAGAGAGCTTCCATAGACAATTTTCAATTTTTAGAAGGTTTTTCTTTGTGAAAATGTCAAAGGGAGTCCAGCTTCTATCAAATGTGTTATTCTATACAACGACTCATTCGCGCAACGACGATGGTGTTCCTTGACAATTGATTTTCTTCTGAAGGAGGACCAAAAAACAATTCACTTTTTTCAATGTTCCAGACTAGCGAAAGACGTCAGCTGGTGGGTGACACCTTTCACCCGATGGTTAAATTTGCTATGGTCATCACGCGTCTTGCCATGAAAGTTTTTCCAGTGTTCGACAAGTTTCCGCCCTATAGTTTCGATTAAACTTTCCTAATTCTAACGTAAGACTAGACTCCTACAGGAGCAAACTTGGGCACACGAAAATAACGATATGAAACGTTTGAACTTGTTGAAACTGATTGTACACATCGTCGTTCAACATATAAAAGAGAGACAAAAGTTTGATCTTTATGATATTACCACAATGCGTAAAGTTTAGCTACTGATAAATCATAATCACAGCATTTTTTCGTTTTTAGATTAAAAGACAGATAAATTTAATAATATTGAAAAAAATAAATTTAAATCGAACAATATATTTTAACATTAAATTTTATAATTAGTATAAAATTCTATTATTATGTCAAATAATATTTTTATTATATTAGATATGTAAATTATATTTTATTAATAATTCAATTTCAGAGAGAGAGAGTAGACATATAGATATCTAAACATATAATTGGAATAAGTATTCATGTTACAGATTTTTTTATAAATTGTTTACAAACTTAGAATAATTTCAGAACGTAATTGTAATAATAACATTACAGTTGTATTTAAAATGTGATGTGAGTATTGTACCAGAAATTTATTATTTTTTGCGATAACTTACAGCTACATTTTTATCATCATCATGTTATAGAATGTGTTACAACTTGAATAAAAAATTTCAATATTTAATAAAATGCAAAATATTCTTGGCTCTAGTGATCGTAAAAAAATTTTGATCCTTTATTTGATTATTTTTGAAGTATTAATGAATTGCGTGGCGGCGTTGTAATAGCTCCTACATGTATTATATAAACAGAACGAGAATTATATCGAGCAGTAACAGTAACAATATTTATAGTTGGAAATAAAGTTGTAATTTATGTTATAATGCGAACGAAATGTTTTTCAATATTAGTGAATACAAAGAAAATACATAAAATTCGAATAGTAACGCGGACAATTAATATTGAAATATTGCATAGAAAGATCTTTTTTGCATAAATATTAGATATTCATTATTTTAGATGTTGTTATGTAATATATTTGCCCTAAATAAATTTTAAATATAAAATGGAATTTTTTATAGAATATAGAATCAACAAAAATTAACTTTTTTGTTCTTAATATTAAAGTAAAACCAATAGGTATTAAAAAAATCACAAAATAAATTTAATTTCAGATTTATATTATAATATTTATTATGTTTAAACAGAGTTATTAGTTAGACTTGAATGAATTAATACAATTAATGAAGATTTAATTTATATAATATAAGAGTATATAATCTTCCTCTCGATTTAATTTACAATCAGTATTAATTTCATTAATTTAAGATTTTCTCTCGTCCCTTCTCTCTCTCTCTCTCTCTCTCTCTCTCTTCCCCCCCCTCTCCCCCTCTCTCTGTACTATATTATGCTTTTACAAAATTCTGGTACCATTCCTGAATACAATACAAAATACAACAAGCACACATTATGGCTCAGTGTAATACGCTAAACCGTATACGGCAGAAACAGCATGAGCCAGAATATGCACATATGCAATTGAGTGTGCAAGCGAACAACAGAATGTGGATACAATCCACCAGTATAGGAAAAGAGACTCCCTTTTTCTAATTTAATCTCTACTCGCGAGTAGCCGATAAAACAGACCGATTTTTCAATTTCACGAAAGGAATCGAATTCGTGACTGCTACGCGAAGTAGAGCTGCGCTACATTTTCCGAGCAAACGTGCGTTTTTCTTCTAGAAATCCATAATTGGATTGGCTAGGTTATCGAAGAATACGCGCACCAATGTTATTACTAAAAGTCAGAGAAATTAACAATTATTGTTATTTATTTTTTATTTAAAAAAACATTAAATTCACAAACATTGTAACAAAACAGTTTCTAGTAAATCCTTTCTATGATGGTTTGATATATAATTTATTACTAAAATTTTTTTATAAGAAATAAAACATTAATTTTATTATTAATTTTATTATATATTAATTAATAATACTTATTAGAAATATTTATACAACTTTTAAAACTATCGATGTAAAATAATAATAATTGAGTTACCATGACATTCCGTTTAGTAAATTTAAATATGGTTTCCATTTAAATATTTCCTGAATGAATTTTTGTTTAGCATACATGGCAGTTTTGCAAAATAATAAAAAATATAATTCAAAAATTTTACAAACAAATAATATTATAGACAATATTTTCTGTCTGGTTTATTATATGCACAATAAACTTTTGTGAATTGTGTATCGATAGGCAGAGAGCTGTGAGAGAATTCATTATTTTATCATGTATTATTAAATATAAAAAAAAATTTCACTTGTGTATATTTGTTGTAACAAATTTACAAGAGTACTCAATTATTAATAAAATATTTTAAAGTTTTATAATTCTAAAAAAAATTTCACTATTTTTTTTGGCGTATAAATGTCAGAAAAAACAGATATTTTATTATGTCTTATATGCGTCATTTCTTTAATATTATCGAAGTGATATCTTACTTTTTATGAAAGATTAAACTTTTTAATGCCCAAGGTATACGCCAGAGGCAACCCTTTAGTAGTGAGACTCCGACAAGATTAACTGAAAGACATTTCCCTTCATAAGTACCTAAAAACCTTACAGGAAGATACAGAGGCAGAGTATGTCTGTACTCATATTTTTGAAAAAGAAAAAATAAAAAGAGCGAGAGACAAAGCACATATGTGCCAAGTGCGACGTTGGCTTACGTGCAGTACCATGTTTTTCGTAATACATTACAAAGATATTTTTTAAAAATATCTCACGCATGTGTGTTATATATAAATAATAGTTATTACAGTCTTATCGATTTCATATTTGAAAAGAAATCTATTCTTGTTTTTATTTAAGTAAAACTGGAGTAATTGCATATACAATATCCGTTTTCTGTTTCCCTTACATTTATATTAATTTTATATTAATTTTGGAAAAAATAGAGTGCAGCAAATTAACAATTTATTTTCCTTAAAATATAAAAATCTAACAGTAAACAAGTTGAAATAGACGCTATTTTAAGTTTGAGGAATGATCCGAAGAAGTTTAAACGGTGCTATAAAATTAATGACAGATAAAATTATGTTATATCATTTACATTAATCGAATTAACGAAATTCTCTCGAACAAGAATTTCGAATAAACATGGCACGGCATAAATAGCGTCCAGAAAAGTGTTTTAGATGTTTTAAACCGTTCTTATTTCGAAGCAAGCGGTGCGGTGTTTGGAGTGCGACACTTGAGACTCGTTATTTCACATTGCGTTGCGCCATCATCGCGCGCGCGAGCTGACATGAGATGCTTGAGAGTACGCGAGAGAGTACACTCTTACGCTCGTATTCGTGCTCGCTTGATATCTCCCTAACGAACGTTTAAACTACATACACACATATATACACATGTACGAACATACACGTATACTATTCCGGCATATCTTGCATCCGGAAAATGAGCGTAGCTGGTTGCATCGACTGACTGACTTACTGACATACACATGTAGACACGTGCAATTAGATGCACATCGACATATTGGTGCTTTTTTTAGTCTTCGGATTAATCGACTGTTGGAATGCTCTGAAAGTATCGGATGTCGTTTTCATCACAGATTTTCTAGTGTATTTGTTTTCAATAAGAATATTAATGCATCTATCTTGTCAAATAACTGACAACTGAAAAATAAAAAAAATTTTGTCAAATCAAGTCGATGGAAAATAAAATTGTATCCTTCAATTTCAAGATGATAAATAGGAAAGTATAGTTTTTACATAAATATATTATATATAATATTAAAAATTGAAAAAGAAAAGACAATGTCATGGACAATAATGTTTTTAGATATTTCTACAAAAAAAATTATCTCCAAGTTGATTGAGAAAGAAATATCAGTTTTGAAACACTGTGTAGCGTGCAGAGCAAAGTTAATACTCTTACGACGTGTGCATAGTCGAGTAATCCGGCCTTTATGAATGACGCAGGTGTCGTCTTGCGGCGCTGCACAATGTGCGATCATAAAGGGAGTACTCTTCTGCCTGATGGATCTTTCGAAATTTCAGTATCTTGAAAACGAGTACCTCGAGGGCTCTCGCGCTCTGGTACATCGCGTGTTTCTTTATTGTCGACGTTGATTTTCAAGCTCTATTCAACAGTCGGATTGGGGTTACAATGGGCCAAATCTCTTAGGAGAGCGATATTGTGTTGAGAATTTGCTGGCATACATTTTCCTCTCTAATTTTCTATTTTACATTACATCGTTAGTTTCATTTCACATTGTAGTGTTTAGAATGCGAATATCATTTGTACTCAATGACGAAACTCTGCATTAATGTGTTTTGCTACAATTCTTTGGATATTAATAACAAAAATGAGACTAATATGATTCTGCGCGCTTCTAGTTCGATCTCTACAAATTACAAATGATATATTTGATATAAACATAGATAAATAATTCCAAACTAAAAATCTAAATTTTATAAAGGAGAATAAGAAAATACGATGTATCGTTTTCTATAAGCAATACACAGCAAATAAAAAAGGTAATAAAATTGGCTACTATTTTATCGTAATGATTAAAAAAGACCAATTTAAAGACAAGATATTAAAACTCCAAAGATATGTGGACGACTATATTTTTAAATAATGTCGGTACGATCGTACAAATTCCTTTTCCAGGACGTTCCAACGTGAGATATACCGCAGCCGTCCCGTCGTCTCGACTTGAAAAAGGTGCATGTGCGTATTATCCCCATACCGCGGTTTTCCCTTAACAGTAGACATAGTGGCGCCTTTACCAGCCATTATTTTCTACGTAGCTAGGAAAAGGTAGGAGCTTTTGCAGTGCTCACAATAGAGTTAACACGCGGCGGAAAGGTCCCTCAAATAACACTTTGAAAACAACCTTTCTATCGTATCTGTGCTTTCAGCGAACAGCGGCTGCGTATTTGTGCGCGTCATTGGGTAATATTTGTACACGACGAACGTTCGTTGACACTACATCCCCGAAACTTTTCTCACTTATACGTATACACGTAAAGAATAGAATATTTGTTTGGCCAAATATTTCATGGATATACATATACACAGGCATTCATGTACAGTAATTTGATCTTGCAAAAAATATACAATTATAATATTTAATGCAAAATATCGAAATTTTATAAAATATGACATTTATGCGTTTATTAACTCTTATTTCAAGTGAATGACACAACCGATACAGACTAAAATATAGTAACAAAAATATCAAGAATATGAGAAAAAAATACGTTTATACGAAACTTTGTTTATAAAGACATCAAAAGTATGTAACAAAAATGCGAGCTTAAAATAAAGAAACAATGGTACAAATTTTTCAATTTGGAAACTGGATGTATTTTCTAAAGTACGAATAAAAAAGTTATAAAAATATTTGGTTCTGTATCTATTTATGACTTTCTTTTTATACAAAAATTATTAATAATTATTGTAATTTATGTTATGAAATAATTTAATAATCAGTGTAGAATTTGATTTATTTTATATAAAAATTATATTGAAACGATTTTTTTCATTGTATGTGTGTACAATCATCGACCAAAAATATATCGAGGGCGTATAAATAATAGCAACTTCAAATTGCAAATTTAAATATAATATAAATCGTTCATATACAATATAAATAATTTCGCTATAAATAACAGTATTGCGCAATCGTTTATTTATCTTTTTTAATATATAATAAAATTTATATTATTATGTTTTTATGAACATTTTTCTTCTTTTCTAAAAGAGAAAATATTCTGAAAGAGAAAAAATTTCAAGATTAACGGTTTCGAAAATTAATTTGACAATAATGAAATTCCGTTATATATCTATGTAGCAGGAATATATTAACATAGGTCACGTACATACACTCTAATTCGACCCTAACAAGATCTCGCCTATTGAGGCCAACATTCCAAAAATTCCTCAAAGTCCAACTAAAGAATTCGATGCCGCTACAAGGCAAAATTAAATTTTAAGCACCCCAACAACCCGATACCGATAGCACAACGGATCCGTTGATTCGCGCAACATATACGTTACATATACGAGGTCTGCATAACAAAAGACGATCCAACGTTACGAAAGAAGACACTTTAGCGCAACTTTCGAGCGTCACCATGTAACGGAGGTGTCCCTTCTTTCTCTCTTGCTCTCTTCTTCTTTTCCACCTATCTCTCTCTCTGTCTCTCTCATGTTAATATCTGTTTGAGCACGCCACGCCTCGTCCTACCGGTGCATCACACCCCCGAAGAGAAGGGATTGCTCCGCACGTACCTATTATCTACCCTTTCTCTTCTCATGAGTAGACACAGAGGCGCCTTTACCGGGACACAATTTTGTGTATAGGAGGAAAAGGCTGCTGCTGACTAATGGCGCGCACTAATTGTGCCGCCTGCAGCACACGAAGGTGCAGGAAAGCCCATAGTTACAAGCCGCTATGAAGTAATACGAAGCAGACAAGAGATGCACGTGCATATAAGAGTACGTGTATGTGCCATACTATTGTGTACATGGGGAAAAGGGTAAGAGAGGGAGAATTGTTGAAGGCAGCCCGATGAAGGGGCGGGGGAGGATGACAGAGGAAGTTCCTAGCTGCTAGAAAGCCCCGAGTGCACTTATACACGGAAAAGAAAAGACCGAAGGGAAGGGATATTGCCGGCAGCCGCGATAAATAGATTAAACTTGCCCCCGGACTCCCTCTTTTGATAGTGCGTTAAGCGGAAATATATGGATGGCACGCGACCGGTACCGGTACCATGACAATAAGTCGACACCGGTACAATGCCGACAATGCAATTCATCGTGCCAGACTTTTTAACATTATATCATAAAGGTCGGTCTAACCGTAATTCAATTTTCACGTAATTTAATTAGCTATAGTCTAAGGTGCATGCAATCCCAATCAATTAAATATGCAATGATAAAATAAAATCTTTCTTATGATCACAAAACAATAATTATTATGTTCTGAAATCATTGATATTGTTGTAATGTAATTTGTCTTTTCTTGAAATATTGTGAAAAGAATTTTCTTTTTGCTCGATTGTACATGTGATATATTTGATACAATGAAATTAATATATAAACTAGATCTTAAACTAGACGTGCCTTTATATGCATATATTAATAACGTTTACTACATCGTATTATTCAGACTGCTAACACTAAAATAACTTCGAAATCTCAGGTCTGATTGATGACAAGCGACCTTCGTTTCGTGCTATCTCTATGATAATGATAGCATGCGAATGAATCATGATGAATAACTTATTTCCGGGAACATTCGAATAGATAGTAATTTTTAATGCAACAGCAAATATGGTGAGCTTTGACAGCAATTAAAATAAATTAATATGTTGAGTAGAGATAATGGCAAATTACGATAACCATTACAGGCAATTATGAGTTTCAATTTAATTGTTAAAAGACGATGCTCTACATAGTCTACATTTCAATGCCAAATATTTATGTTCAAACATTAAGAGAAATACATAATTTATACAATCCGTTAATGCATATTTATTTGATAATCTGATGATAATATATGAACTTCTGTATTGTATGAACACAGCTAATATGAATACACAGCTAAATATATAACGTATGTGACGCTAATAAATGTAATGTATATTTTACATTATTGTATAAACGTATTTTCAACTATTTGCAAAACATAATTCATTTAATTTTTTACGGACGATAACCTATAATTAGCGATCGGTTGCAAACAACTGTAAAGTAATTATTATCAATTATATCTGAAAATAAAATATTACTATAATAATGTATTAAAAATAATGTGTATAGATTAATTTGTGAGCGTATACTTATATTAAAAATATTTTGAATTACGTAATTTATATGTGAAAAATGTGTGTATTTTCAAAATATTTATATAATTATTTCGGAATTTATGATATTATTATATTTGTTATTTCTCGATACTTCTCTACAAATGGTTTCCGAATATATTGTTGTAATATTTTGTCTTATATTGACAATGTCAAATTTATCAAAATTAATTTTTATTCAATTAGGTTTTATGCTACAATAACGTTAGTATTGATTAAATTAATAGATGTATCGAACTATTGTATTATTGGATTAAAAATATACATTGGTATTACTATTTATAGAAGCAGTCTATTAAGTCTAATTAAATAATAAATAATTGGCAAAATATCACATTTTTAAAAACTTTGTCAACAGTACAATTTTAAATTTTATTAAAATGTGTTTGTGTAATATTTCGATTTAACAAAAATATGCAATATTAAACTTGTTGATAAATATACGAAGAGATAAAATTGAAATAGTTTTAATTTCACAATTGCTGTCAGGTGACAGAAAAAATATTTATTAAATAAATCTCATTTTAAACATAAAATAAAATAACTTTTAACACGAAAGTCCATTCCGATACCATTCATTATACTATCATATAACTTGTTTTCATAAAAGAATTGTTTTTGGCTATAATTTGTATATAAAAAAATTATTTGATATAAATTTGATTTTATATAATTGCTATTTATCTATTCCAAGATTTATATATATATATATATATAAGGAATTTAGAACTATTATCATTTTAATATTTTCTGTGTATAAGAGATTTAAATTCATAGTAATTTTTAAAATAAATATTTAGAGAGAGAGAGAGAGAGAGAGAGAGAGAGAGAGAGAGAGAGAGAGAGAAGAGAGCTTGAATTTCAAATATGTAATATACAATAAAATATTAGTCGCTCTTCAGTAAGAATATTCATATTATGTTATGTATCATTTTTTTGGAATAAATTCTGTTCCATCATAATATTAATATTTGTCGAAATATCCATTGTCATACCATGAAAATTTAAAAAAATTATTGACTCTGTATCATGTATAAAGGGATAATGCAAAAATTGTAATATGTTATAATATTATACGTTTCAATATTTCTTTCGTTCCTACTTATTCACAAAATAATTTCGGCATAATTTGAAGTAAAAAGTTCTTAATTTTGAAATTCTTGATTCTCGGAAAAATTTGAACTATCTATTTTATTTATTGTCATATAAATACATTTTTATTTGCTTGGCGATATCATATTTTTAATATTCTACGTAAAAACGTTCACTGATGTGAATCCTTTCACATATCTTTAGATTATTCTGTATTGCTGCCTCCGGCAATCCTACGGCGATGCGACGATCCTTTGCCAGCGATTTCGTCGAGGGTAACTCCTGCCTTTCTCGCGAATCGATCTTTTTGGTCAGAATAGAGTCCCAATGAGGCGTAGGAATGAAAGGATGTCATGGAAGAAAGGAAGTCAAGAAAAGAGTGAATAATATGAAAGAGAGACAAAAACTTTAATGTAGCGTATCGAAAAGAAAAAAAGGAAAGGAAGAAAGACAAGAACGATCGTATTATCTCCCTACGAGAGAGAAATCGATATATTCAAGATGTATTCAAGAACAGCGATAAAAAAAAAGCAAGGAAACGGATAGTAAGTAGAGCTGAATTAAGATGGAGGCAGAAGAGAAAAAGGGCGGACCAAACGACTTCGATTGTGAGAAATAAGCTCGTAGAAAGAAAGAGAACACATATACGCACAAAGAAGTACGGCGAAGACAGACATTTCTTCTTGCTTCTCGCTTTGGAAGGAAAGACCGAGGTCGTAACATTATCGCGACGGTATTAACTCGAATCGAGCTTCTGTTAGGTCGAACCGCAATCAGCTGCAACGAGCAGAGTCGACGAGATCCCGGGGGAGAAAGCGGAAAAGGGCACAGTGAAACGTAAGACATCGGCCGGGGCGTCGCCCGACCCGGTAAAATGGAAGTGATCGCGTATGAGAGTTTCCTCCAAGTCGAATTCGAGCAAATGATCCTATCTCCATAGTTGGCCGGAATATCGAGGGGTCCGGTTTCTTGATGTTTTCATCCGCGCGCGAGAAAACCAACAGTTCTGCTCGTTTCGTTACGCCAAATTGTATTTCAACGTAATGCGGCGTTTGCGGAGTACTTGGGGTGGACGGCTCTGGCTAAGATATTACGCTTTTTCCAGAACGTTAAACTTTCCCGATCAGTTTCTCAGTAAACCGAAACCTTTCGGAACCAGATCAAATTTTCTCGCACGACCTTCCAATACAGTTATACTGTTTCGAATCGCTGGGCTAATATAACCGCACATATTTTCGATAATTAAAAATAAAAAGTATAAAAGATAAAAAATTAATTTATTATATTTGAACAATTTTTATAATTTTTGGCTAAATTTAAAGATTTTTTTTTTTATATTAAGCTCGATAGAATTTTATTAGTTTCTTATATAAAATATTAATATTATCATATAGCAAAATTGAGCATTTAGCAAAGTTTGTTAAATGTCTCACAAAAAGATACGAATTAATACTATTTAGCAATATTAACTTAATATAAATTCAGGAAATGTAGATCAGACTGAATTGAATAAAGTTTCTCGAACTTTACATAGAAAAGGGATTTGATAGTAGCAGAATTTTCGTTGACGCAGCAGATTTTTCTTGTAGATATGCAGACACAAGAACGTGCTTCAGACAGGAAGAGACGGAGAGGATTGTAAGGGACCGAGTGAATTGTAGTCATTCTCGTAATTTGTTCAAAATCAAATAAAATATTTTTAAAATATTCATGTATGAGTAAATATGTTTATTGGCGCTGAAAAATATATGTAATTACGTTGCCTTTAAATACATAAGATGCTCAGAATAGATACGCGTAATTATTTCTTCTTGTTAGTCGTAAATAAAAATTCACATTTCACTTTGATACAGATAACAATTTAACTTATTGTATTATATTTGTAAATACGTTTTCTGTAACTGCTATTAATTAATTATTTTCACTATTTCGACTAAACATTTAATAAAAATTTAATAAAAATTTTTACTATCTTAATTTTAATTTGTCTCTCTCTTTCTCTTCCTTGTCAATGATATTTAATGAATTTTATTTAGTATTGAATTTTTATTATTACATAAAGTCGAAGAACCAAAAGATTAAGCTTTAAGACTAAACTAAAGGTTTATCAGTGTCAAATTGAAAATATATGATTCAGATACATACTAAATAAATATATTCTGTTAATAAAAAATTCAAGAATAATTCTATTAAGATAATTTCTGAGTGGTACAAAATCTTTACAAAATAGGAAGGATTAGAATGAATATATTGCCAATTCTATTCCAATCAGGAAAGTGTTATCAAGGTGTTATAAAGTTTTGCAGGACTTCAATTTCAATTCTCCAAACTTTAAAATTAAAATCAAGGTTTCCATCTCGTTCCTGATAATTCAAGAAGATTTTGACTCCCACGATTCGACATCAGATTCTCAACTTTTTTATTTTTCTCAATTACTTGTACTTTCCAAGAATAAATGCGAAGAAAATATATGGTTCGCTCACTTTTGCACCACCTACCGGGTGATTTAACTCCGCTACGAGTTGCAAGAAGCTGCGAACGAAATTAACGGTCGATCATTTGGATTTTTCCGCGTAAATTATGTTCTAGAACGTATACGCGAAACTCCCGCAAATCGCTCTTGGATTATGAAAATGGAAATTTCGCGAGCGATTTATCTCAGACCGGAAGCCGGCGAGCCGATGCTTGTATATGTTACGACCTGGTGTCGGCCACAGTGTTTCCTGAAAGTTCGATTTGTACGAAACGCGTCCAACTTTGGCCCGTTTCTTGTTGAATTTTTTTTGATTCGGCTATGGGAATCGCGCAATTTATAATCTGTGGAAACTTCGCCGAAAGTCGGTCGCGATCTGAGAAGTGCTTGCGCAAGTTTATATCCTAAGGGGCATTTTTTATGATATTCCACTCGGAATTTAATGCGGTACTTTCTCTTAAATACCGCGTATTTCAATAAACATCGAAATTGTCGACATATACATAATAAAGTTCATATATCAATATACGTTCGTAATTATGTTATTAATATTTGCTAAAATTAATCAAGGTAGTATAAACTAATTATAGTATATATAAATAATTTATTTTTATATGCCTGTTTTAAAAGAAAACTGTAACAGTCAGACCAAGATTGTGAATATTATTAGCCCATCAACTCACTAGCAGTGCTGTGTATAAAGTTTTTTTATATTCATACTAAAAAAAAAAACGTAAATAATATTTATTAAAATAATTTGCAAGAAATCACTTAGCTGAATACATTCTTAAAAGTTTAACAGCGTCTACATATATGCGTCTGCATATTAACAGCGTTAAAAAAAAGATTCTCGAGATGGAATCTACGTCATTTTACGGCGAAATATTCTTTGAAAATCAGCTCGCGCGAAAAATATCATCCCGCAATATTTTTTGAGCTGCAGTTCCTCTGATGAAAAGAAGAGAAACGCGTTAGCGTATTCCCGTCGGAAGGAATTAAAGTTAGCATAAAAGTGAGTCATACGCATTTTAACGTGCCGTACGACAAATTTTTTCATTTCTTTGGTTTCCCTAACAATCTATCAAGGGACAATTTTTAGTTAAAAAATGTAATTTATATATACATATGTATAATACTGTGTTCATAATTTCTTAAAGAGAGAGAGAGAGAGAGAGAGAGAGAGAGAGAGAGAGAAAGATTGCAAGAATTATATAAGACATTATCAATAATATTATTCCTTAAAAATACTATGGAAATATTTATGTATAAAACAATTAAAAAAACATTTTAAAAAATAAGAATTGTTGCTACAAGTTCTTTCATCTATTAAGTGTAAATTAATGATCGTTAATTTCTTGAAAAATTTGAAAAATTTTAAAAACATTCTGAGTTAAAAACTTTCATAAATCTCTTAAGATTCAAAATCATTAATTTCTGTCTCTAATAACGTATGAAATATTCGTTACATCATCTAGTAAGTTGAGTGAATATATCAAATAATTTTAATCGTCCAACTAAAAATTAGTCAAAGGTACTTAAGCGGTCTACAACGGAAATTATTCTATTGAATAGAGTATGAATTTGAAAAAAAAAATTCATCGTCTTCTCGAAGCTGCAGTAAATCTCTCTCTCTCTCTCTCTCTCTCTCTCTCTCTCTCTCTCTTGCCAATCCTTCTCCTTCTTGCTTTTTCTCCCGTAATTTCTAACAAAGATAATTCTACATTTCAACGATGTTTCCAACTATTGTTAAATCTACTTTTCTCTTTCAATTCTTTTTCTCTCGCTTCTTATTCTACAAAAAAAAGTATCAGGTTCGAATTTCTCTGTAATTATCACATGTGGAACATGTGCCTGATTTTTTATATAGAAATCTGCTACACTGAATCTAACTAGTCTAGCGATAACTGTAACCTATTGTTAGAAACAGAATTACTTCCTTGTTATACCATTGTTTAACAATCACATAATACATATATATTGGTAGAAATTATTAAAAATATTTAAAAAAATAAATTCTATTTTGTGACTTATTTGCAAATAATTGGTTTCAGCGCTTTAATTAAGATTTTCTTTAACACTTCCACTTTTTGAATTTAACTTATATTAATTCTTTATTTGACATTACAATATAGAAATAAATTTATATAAGTGCGACAATGCTTTCTTCTCTTCGAAATAATATATATACACATATATATATGTATATACAATAGGAAATTGCGATCGAAATGTGTACGGCGGTAATAATTTATTTCCCAATTAAATCGTGAAATCAATATTTCTATTAAACACTTTGAATTTCAATCACATTTTCACCCAATATGTTGGGTGATTGTTTTAAGCTTTAATATGTAATTTATAGAGTATGTAGACTTTTGTGACTGACTATATAATTATGCAATCGCCAAACACGTAGAATAATGAGACAAAACATATTACATTGACATATTTTCGTTTTTGTATAAAATTCCCTGTAATTCGTATTATTTTTCTAGTCGTATTTATAGAATGCTTTTATTCATTATAAAAACTATTATCGTTACAGTTTTTATAAAAAGTGAATGTGTGCAATTAACAATTTGAATTTTTAAATCGATATCATAAAATAATTCTTATTGCGAAAAATATTACCTCGGCCGGGAGAAATTATGTTTTAGATTTAGATAAAAAAAAATTTTATTACATACAAAAATGAATAAATGTAACATCATAATAGAATCATTTAAATATAAAGATCCTTTTAGTTGGAAGTCATTTAAGTCAATTACGAGAGAGAGAGAGAGAAAGAATTTTTGAAATTTTTAAAGAAATAAAAGTGTAATAAAAGTAGCTTTAGATTTTTACAGTCGGAACATGTTGCTATTATAAACAAACAAGCAATGCATTATATTTTATTCGAAAAGTATATCTCATTGTCAGAAAGAAGTCACACTAGTTGAGTGAAATATCTCCCGCGGGATTTATACAAACTCGGAATTCACTTCACTATAGCCATTGCTGTCTAGGATGTATATGGTTGCATGAAGAACGAAGAAAGGCGTGGCGGAATTATGCCTCGTGCAAGATGATATGCTTCAAATCGAAATACGCACTAGCACCGACATTCAACATTGTTCTTTACTATGAATCGTCAAACAATAGCTGTTTGTGTGTGTGCGTGTTACAAAACCTTGAAATGCGCTCGTGATATACATGTCGATAAAGCTCCCCTCTTCATTGACAGAATACGTATAATATCATTAGTTGCATTTTTAACAATATTAACGTTCGTGACATGATACATGTTTATTAAATATTTAATACCTCGCGGTATTAGAGTAATATATCACTATACTTTATAAGAAGGTCTATTATTATATTTCCGACTTACAGAGCTATATATTTATTATCATAAAATATAGCTTTTTCTAAAAGGAATGTTAAGAGACAATTTGATTTTTAAATTGTAAGTTTGAAAACGTAAAAGATCTTTTTAATAATTATTTTCAAAAACATTTGCAGATAAAATTTTCTTTTGTTCGTTTCGATTATATAGACTTTGTTTTAATATATTTTAAATTCAAGCATTAATTTAAAGGATATCCAGTGATAGAAATTAAAAACTATGCGTATTTTAAATTATGTATAACTATGTTATGTGTGAAAAGTTTGCCATTAAACAATTTGTCCTGTCCCGTAGGAAGTCAACTGTTAAATCTTTCAAGTGCAAGCTCAAACTTTGAGTGTCTTACGGATTACAAAACTAATTTAGTCGTTGTGCTAATAAAAGTGTTCTAGAAGTGCAAGATGAACCTCGCACTTTTAAAAACTTAAATGATTTTATGAAACGGGAAATGTTCCGACTTACAGTTTGTTACCAACGTGACGGTAACTCATCGTCACGAAACTTGTAACTTTTAAATTTTATGAAACAGCCATTAGCTGTAGTAAGCGCCACAGGTGGAACGGATCATTTTAATTCCGTTAAAATTCTCCCATTGCTGGACCGAACGACACTCAATGTAAAAATTGTAATTCCACCTATTGCTCAAACATTTTTCATTAGATTAGTACAAAAGACTCGTCGTTGTTCTATTAAGTTTTGTCTTGGATAAAGTTACTGATTTGAGTTATTTAAGAAGTGGATTGGAAAACTTCTTACTAAATGGAAAAAGTGTATTGAAGGCAATGGCTCTCTCTTTTGATTAAGAAAGATTACTTCGAAACTGTGTGATTCCGTTTTCAACTCTATTCGACAAATACGATAAACCTTTTGCATCAAGCAAATATTTCCGCATGATACGTTTCAAAGTTTCTTATTCTGTTTTTTTTTTTCATTCAGGAAACTGCTCTGACAATGAGTTTTATTTACTTTTGTAGTTTGTATGCTCACTCGTTGCTATTAGTTGGGAAAAAGGAGTTTGGGTGGCCCTCTCAGAAATTTACTGTTACTCCCTAATGTGTTCGCTCTTTTATATGATCTTTCGTGTGACCCCCTCTTAGAAATATGACGTGGCCCCCTGGAAAGTTATATGACCCATGTGGAGAATTAAAGACTATTGGAATTTTTTATGTATGCCTAAATTTGTTTCTGTGTCATTAGAAGAAAACAGATTAAAGATGCAATACTTCGTAGCATTTTCAACTTAAAAGATATAATTATTATGTTTATTAATATGATAATGCCTTTACTGTATTTTTTAAATTTGACATTTTATATTCAAGATAAAGAAATAGGGATATTTATCGGTATATTTATCTATTATTTATTATAGTTTTTTTCTGGAAACTCTGGAAAGAATTTGTTTTATCATTTAATTTATTTAAAACACCGCAACCTATTATTAGAAGTTAATATTTTTTTATTATTAAATTAAAAAATATTGATTAATTTTGAATTAATTAACAGTTTCTAATTGTCAATAAATAAAACGTTCATCTCTTTTGAAATAATTCATATCCTCTTCTACATATACTATTTTGCTTTTTGTATATATTTAAATATTTGATTTTTAGTAACCCATTTTGTACATTTATGAAAAAAAATATATTATTCAACTAGTATAAAAACTACTTTTCAGTGATAATGTCTCCACTATATTTCTCGAAAGTCAATATTTTATAGTGAATTACCGTTTCACCGACCGCATGGAGAGCTATCTAACTTTTTACCTTGAAGCAACCGTACCAACCGTAAAATTTATAGATACGTAAAGAGAACGAGAAAGAAGCCATGCAACGAAGACGAATTTCTTGCACCGCCTATTTCTAAGTAGTTATAGTGTATATGCGCGCCGCGAATTTAATGAGCGACAATACGAATAACGTAGGCAAATTGCGATGGTTACCTAACGAACAAAAAGCCGTCCAATTAATAGTCACAGCGCTGCTACTAACCGACGTGATAGTTACTTTGATTAATTTGAATAACGTCGATATCACTGGGGAAGAACAATTAGCGCGGTTCGGGTACAACTCCGACGATGGCTGACAACTTCTTAATTGTGCACCACGTGGAAATTGCTTTATGTAAACGTCACTTAACATTCCTCTCATCGATGTATGAAGCATCTCGGACTGAGTTTTCTTTCGATTGCGAATCGTGTTTGAAAGTCAATTTTATTTTACAAAGATATCGAGGCACGACTAACTTTCAAGGTAAACGATTGAAAACAGAGAACTTCTCGCAAACTATATTTTCTGAATTATTAATATACAATAAAGCTTCGTTCTTCAGGCGATTTCAAACAGTTTTTACTTCAATCGAATTTAATTTAAAATTAATAAAACATTTAATATTAAAGATTAAAAAGTTATAAATAAGACGCATGAAATTTTTGTGATAAAGAAAAATTGATCTAATATTGATAAAAAGAAAAACCTACAGTCTATAGGAAGTATGGTTAATCTGAAACCTATATAAAACTATTATCCGCAGAAAATCGCAAAAGTTAGAAAGTTTTCAACTTTCAGAACTTTATTTTGAAATGTTAATACATTTTATTTCATTCGTTTCAAATATCATAGTGCCTGATGTAACAGGATAATCCTCTAAGTAAATATAATGAGATTTTATTATATGTTAATATAATATCTAACAGTTTTATATATATATCCTTTTCAAATATACATAACAACGCTATAAATCCACCAATGAAGTTTTAAAAAAATATTTCGTGAATACTTTGATATATCTCAAAAACATTGTAATTATCTTTTACGAGATAATTAAGCAAACATAATAGTTAAAATTAATTTTCTAAAAACATACTTTTGTAGCTTTTCGTGTTGTTTACCAAAATAATACAAATACTTATGCTCGAATATGTTTATTTCTAAAATAGTTTTATATCTATTTCAAAATTAATTAAGAAAAATTTTAAAACGTTCATATCAATTTTAATAAAACGAAGGAAAGAGAGAAAGAGATGTACAGCAATTCCAATAGTGAACTAAATAAAATCTTTTTTATCATAAAATAAATTAAAAGGTATCACTCTAATTACTTTGCATTTACACGCTTCTAATAATAAAAGTATTTCGTTATAAAAAAGATTTTGGAATTAACATTAGTCAGTTATTACACAATTTGAGAGTTATGAAAAAGGTAAAAGAAGAAAAACGGAGAATAGGAAAGTTAATGCATTAACAATCGACATTTTATTTCTCAAATAGAATCTTATTACAAATAAAAAGATTTCAGCAATAAACAATTCTCTTTTAGAATTTGAAAAATAATTACCATTATATACGTATTATATACATACGTAAGATCAGTAATATTAATTATTATTCGGTATCAATTTTCAAAAGCCTCGGAAAATGCAAAATCGATTACGGTCTAACTTCTAAAATTGTTTGTGTCGTGATTACTGTTCTTAATGGGTTAACGGTGTATTCCGCGCGGATGCAAGCGGATCCAGTCACTTCTTACGGTATCCGGGCGCATTTTTTTATCAACGACCATCAAGAGTCCTCGGCAGACGGTACGCTGGTACGAGGGACCAAGTCGAACAGCGAGACCAACAGTTCGACATCGCAATTCGAGCGGGACGATTTGTCGCAGGCTGAAATGCGCACGGATGCTTCGAGCGAGCGAACAATCAGTCCGCTACGCATCTGTCTGTCTCCATTTTCTTCCTACTACCTCTCCGTTCGTCCGTCTCGCCACCCGTAGTGGGATGCGCACGTAGGATATGCCCGTGTGCGGGCATAAAGTACACACGGTCGAGAAGCATGTAGAAGGTAGAGCGGCAAGTTTTTACGCGACCATCCCCGAGTGAATGACCGGTCAGAGCCGCCTCTCACTCTCGGCACTTCGGATCTGCTCTGCGCCGCTGCCTCTCTCATTCTAGTCGATTACGAGAGAAGCGGCGTGAGATACATAAAGAGACAGAAACAGTGGAAGACAGAGAGGAGAATATATGTATATAGAGAGGGGAAGAGATAAAGATAGAAAGAGACTGAGAGTTGGTCGACTTTGCAACGTGGCGCGAGTTGCATTAGGCTGCACATACCAAAAACAGTTTGCGCTAATGGCAGAAACGTTTAACCCTCAGAATATTTGGCATTATAATGATGAATTCGTGAAAGTTGGAAAATGAAGGAAACGTTATCTCGAGAAATCCGAGAAAAGAAAGAAGTGCAGGAAAAATAGTTTCGGATTTGATGTCTGTCCGCAATTTTTCAGGAGAAAAAAAAATATTTTGAAACGTAAAACACACAAATAATACCTTTCAAATTACAATTTCAAACATCTGTCTCATTCATCCTAAGATAATTATTAAATGATCTTAGAAACTATTCGTAATGTATACTCTTGACAGATTTACAGATTTATTTAATACATCTTTAAAAAGATTAAAAAATTATCTATTATCATTGCATTATATATTTTATCAAAATATCATCACAATTATTCAAAAAACTAAAATATTTCATTCGAATCGTTTGTAACAATCATTTTTTACAATTCATGCGGACAAATTTAAAAATTATTAATACGAGTGATTGTTACAAGAGTATAGGAAATCTATATTTTGTGACTGAAAGATATTACAATTACAACTTCTCTCGTAAAATTATATATCAGTGTACAATAGCGTCGTCACTAGGTGTCAACAGGATATTTTCTATATTCAGATGCCGAGTACCCCGTTATTCAAGTTCATACTCGGGTAACCGAAGTCACGAGCTCGATTTAATCGATTTTCGATATATTTGATATCGTCACGCTCCGTGGTTCCTGAGGTCATTTTACGTTGATATGTTACATTGTTGGCATGGTAAGCTCATATAAATAATCAACGCGTACCTAAATTGATTTACTGTGCGTAACAGCGAGAATGACCACGCGGTGCTCGGATATTTCCTCGGATATACAAATAATCGGATATCTAA
Organism: Acromyrmex echinatior; assembly: GCF_024713525.1. Classification (NCBI taxonomy): domain Eukaryota; kingdom Metazoa; phylum Arthropoda; class Insecta; order Hymenoptera; family Formicidae; genus Acromyrmex; species Acromyrmex echinatior. The sequence goes on along the minus strand of NC_141863.1, from coordinate 2,832,741 downwards.
ACAATACATAGTGTATATAACATTACATAAGCTGTATATACACGATTTATTTTGTGTGCGTTTTAAAGTGTGCGTAATGAAAAGTTATTGCCACGCTATGTTTAAAAAAATTAATTGTTTAATTTCATTCGATTCTGTCCGACCTCACACACATATCACATTACGTATAACATATATATTAATATTATCACAACAAACATTTCGTTATCAGAAAGAAATATATATGTTTTAATTATTTTTCATATTTTTAAATGATTCTTCAGCGCACGAAAACATCACATTTTATATTTGCATAGAATTATTATAGAATTATTAATAAAAGATCGTGAATATTTAATTTAATATACGTACAAGAATAATCGTTTAGTCTGTTAAATGTCTTTTTAATATCTTTTCAATAAATTCCATATTTTTTCAAGCATTAATTAATATTACTAATAAAAATATTAATAATGGTCGTAACTGATTAACTAAAAATAACTTAAAAATAAAAAAATTATTTTTAATATCTAATTATGCATTTAAATGAATATTAGTATTAGAGATATTCGATATTAGGAATTCACATTTTGTACTATTAAAGTGTCATGAATGTACTACGCAAATGAGAAATTTTTGACATTTTTTTATACTCTCGGTAAAACTGCATGTGCGATTATGCGAGAAAAAACTCGACGGTATCCATTTCGACGTGCCTGAAAAAGATCGTGCAAATAGCGAGAATTTCCAAAACATTTATTGTTTTGTCGCGGACTTTTTTTTAACGTGACGCATAAATACAAGAATCGCGCGGAAGATTCATTTTTGTGGAGAAATAAAATGTCAGCGGAAACATTATTGCCGCTTTCACAGAAATATGCTAAATAACACAGCTCGGGTGTTATTACACGTACTGTTCTCACTTCTCCATTGTTTATTCCATAAGATTATTTTCATACGGTATCTTCATTATATTCTCTTGGTTTTATAATACATTATTTTATTTTTATTTTCATACCATGCAATAATGCAAAGACAGTTATTTAAGAGTTTTTAATCCTGAGAAAATATAATATAATCATTGCTAAATTTTTTGTATCACGGTATACATTTGGGCCTTTTCTGAAATACAAAATTAAAATAAACAGTGAAATTTTAAATATGCAACTTTCGCAAAATATTGCAAAATACTTTCGTTCTAAACGTTAGAATATTTTTCATGGTTGTCAATATATTGGTATGACTTTATTGAAACAAAATAGATAGATATTTGAAAAATCTAAGTATCGCGTCGAAATATATAAAAAATATATATATTTTCAATAAACCGTCGTCAGGTTTTCACAACAAAAAAACATATATACGATAAATATATATTTTAAATTAAAAAACTGACATTATATATATTATAATAGTAATAAAGAAAATTAGAGTAAATTCAAAAATAAATAAATTAAAAAAAAAAATTAAATTAAATTAAAAAATAAATTAAATTAAAATTAAATAAATTTTTTAAATACTTTCTAAGTTACAATACTTGTATAGCTATAGAACAATAGATCATACATCTATTACTATTTTTTAAAAGTTAAAAAATAAAATATATAGATTGCAAAGTAAATGTAGAAAATGATATATGTATGTATATATATATATATATATCTGTCAAATGCTGTTATCACTATAAAATATTACTTTCAATTAAACTTTCAATTAATAAGTAACAAAAAAGCTTTCAGTACGATAAATACTGGATCTTTTCCGACTTTTAGCTATAAAATAATATTTAAAATATTTTTTATTCAAAATGCAGCTATTAAATCGTTAAAAATAAGTATACTGTACTGCTACATGTTTTTAATTATCTACATATTATTAAAAAAAAAAAAAAATCTCTAGATGTAAGTACATTTTTATGACATTTTTCCTTAGATATGTTATTCCAATTTTTACTAGTATTGGTGTTCACGTTCACAGCTGAACGATTCAATAGATATTGGGTTATTCCAATTCACAATTGCAGCCATTGCAATTTCGCTTCAAATCGTTCGCACTAATACATCGAAATTTTCATCTACAATAATAATTCTAGCAAAGAATACGAAAAATGTACGCAGTTCCCCGCGCCCCGCGTTATCGGTTCATCTCAATTCTTTCAATTTTCTCCCTTTTCATTTGAGTATCGATCCTGTATGCTTTTAAATGTAGTTATCCTTATAAAAAAACATTTTACTTGTGTTCCTTATTGTAAAATTTAACGCGCATACGTAACATATTCCGGATTATGGAACAAATAAAAATCAGCATATCATCGAACGTATCGCGAATAAGACATCGTATTGATTCGAGGAGTGAAGCTGCGCCGGAGTGTTAGCTACCGGACATAAATTATGCACTATCAGTGGAGCCGATAAGTATTAGTTTAGTTTGAAATTTGTTAGCTGAGTCGAGCATTCGAGGGTAACGGCTTTCACAGTCACGAGCGGGGAAAAAAAGTACGGCGAAGTTAGATGAATCATGAATAAATTTACGCGTCGAACCTTTATTCCGAAATGATCCAAGTTTCTTTATAGTATATACTTCCGTCGCTACGCGGTAATACCAGAACTTATATCGCGGCAGAACATAAATTACTGGTACACGTAAATTAAGTGTGCCAGTGTCCTTTTGACTAAAATTTACATTCGCCATATTAAATATTGTCACAGAAACAAATTGCTTGTCGCGGAATCTATCCGTTGGCAAGGTATCTCCTGCTCTGCCACTTTTGCAATATGAGAAAATAACTCTTATTTTTGCGTGTGCATTCGATACTTTTACGCTTATTACGATTATTAAGTGTCATTCGTATCAAATTCGGTACAAATTAATTCATCACTTCAATTTATCGTTTGTTTGCATAATTATCAGACTATTTGATTATTAACGTTTAGGATAATAACCTTTCCAACAGTAATTAGTAAAAACAAAGATTAGCAGAAATTAATGACGAATAATCATTGTGTTCATTTTCTCGTTTCGATCGAGCACCAATGTGTCGTAACAAGATATATTGTATTTCGAATGGAATCGCGTGTATTATCAACAGAATAGGTACATAAATTCTGTACTAAAAGTCGTATCTTTGGCACAAGTCTCTTTGAAAGAGATCGAATCTTCTATTATCTCGTGTTATCGTAGACAGAAATAACACTCGTTCGTTCGAGCTGGCGCAGCCAGCACTCAAGCGACTGAACTTACGACGCCAGTCGGGAGCGGCTGCAGACTCAATTAGCCTCGCGGAAAACTTTCATGGAGGGATTACGATGTCAACAACGTCTTTCTTGCGCGAATGACGTTCCGCGCGTCGGGCAAAATTGTTGTTTATCGAAATGGCAGTCTTCCAAGCGCGGCATGCCGTCACGCTTTTGAAATCACGTCAAATACTTGACTATTTAACTCCAGTTTACTGTATTCTCTGCCATGAGTATTTATCTTCATTTCAATTTTCATTATTCGACCTCTAAAAGCAAACTATTTCTCGAACGTACAGTTTCGAAGAGTTTTATTTTGAAATATTTAAAAAATTTGCAAAAAATCCACGATAAATTCGTAATTTACATAAAGAGGTAGGTGGTTTAGTGGTGACCCTAAATAAAAGAACACTGATAGATGTTGATAAGAAAAGTTAAATGAACAAAAGATCAGACGATTTAATAAGAGTTTGCAATCAACATATCTGTAATGTACATTTATCTGAAACGTGAAACCCAATACATCGAATGGATCCTGTTTTGTATAAAAAAAAAGTGATTACAGTTTCGATGACCGCGATATTATATACGCGATTGTATCAAACAACATATCGCTATGTATATAATATTTTAGCTTTGCACTATTTATTTATCTTTTTTTTTATAGAATCCTGAATATTCATCAAAAGCGTATGTGCAAAAATGTAGACGTTAATTTAAATAGCACACCGTTTCAATAAACATTTCAATAACAAATGGTAAGATTCTGTGACAACTTTTGCAGAAATTATAATTACTTTCAAATAGCAAACGATGATTAAAATCGTAATTTAATTAGTAATTACGATTCTGATAAAGCGCTCAACCATAATGGAGAGCACACATTTCATCCAGATTCCTTTCTTCATATTGACGCAGTTGTAACTATAATTTAATATTCTCTAATTGATTTTTAATTATGCACGACTGATTAACATATTGTGCACGCAGACAATACTGACATGAGGATATATCGTATATTCCGCGTATATCTTGTTATTATGCAAATTTCTCTCATAACAATTTAATGTTGAATTTTACGTTCCCTTTTCAATTTACAATAAATTGGTTTGTCGATGTAATGCTCGATATATCATTATCTTTTATTCAAATTTTTTACGCTTACTATAACCGTAAACGAAGCTGTCAGCATTTCTATACTGAAAATATGCGCAAATGAATGCGAATGGAAAGAGTAGATTCAGCGGTATCGTTCACATTTTCGCAGGGATATCTCACATAAATCACAATACAATTTGTCTGATTTCATTTATCGATATTACGTTATCGAGAAATTGACAATTAATCTATTCTCGTTTCTATAAACAGATTATGTATTTTTTAAAATACATAATTTTATTTTTAAAGAGAATTTATTTTGAAAAGAAAAATTTGTCGTTTTCTCTTTTTTTTCTTTCATTTATAAATAATTTATTATCACGTCAACTATACAGGAGTTATCAGATAAATTCTGGTTCAAAGAAGAAGTAATTTCTCACAAAAAAAAAAAACAAATACGAAATATGGAATAAGTTTTTGTAATTGGCTTATTATCGATATATATATATATTCGATAAAAGTGTACATTTATTTATATATTTATAAGAATAAACCATCAGTTTGAAAGTGATCAAAGTCTCAGAAATAGCAGCCCAACAAATCTTCCATTTACTCGTTATGAGAATCAAATCGTTTATATCTCCCGAAAAAAAGATTATTCGAAAAAACGATGAGATTTGACCGGAAACACTTTTTTTCGTCCAAAAGTAGCTAAACTAGCATCGATCCGATGTCATGATATCGATCAAGTTTCACACAGCTTCTTTTCCGCTACTTTCCATTACCTCTAAATCCTTCAAATCGAAATCGATCGCGACGGTCGGCCGCGATACGGCGCAAGCTTTAAGGACAAGCTGGAGCATGGTGACTTTTACGATTCTATTCTAGGCGTGGGTGTTATTGGCCGAAGGGCTGTCTCAGATCGATCTCCTCTCGCTCTCCTACGTTACGCCGCGCCGTCTCGCAAAGCCGCTACCAAGATTCTCCATCATTCGCACTAACCCCCTTCTATACTTTTCTGCGGTTTCTCCTGAGTACCTATTCCTATGTAGTTTTGCGAGTTACCAAGATATCGCTTTGTGACTTTTGACCTACTGTCTTGAGAAATACTCTATATACATATGTATATAAATAGTATCCGTCGAACTATAATAATAGGTAGACATGATAATCGCGAAAGAGATTTCCGAAATATAATAACACGACGGAAAAAGAATGAAGGAAACGTGATGCTGTTAATACGAGATGTAATCTTTCTGTCAGACTTTCAATTTAAATCATTCTTTTTGTCGTGCTTTAGATATTGGAAACGGTTATATTAGCGTTGTACTCACCTGGTCGGCGATCTCCGTTAGGTCGTGCAGACTTATGTTGTAAATGGCGTTCCTGCAAAACGAAACGAGAGCGTTAAATCCTACCCATAAATCGTCCCTGTAATCTCTGTGCTTCGTGCGTCTCCGTGTCGACAACTCGGATTGAAACGTGAGTAAGCATCGGCAATTATGAGTAAAACAGCAAAAATGACGCACAAAGAACGCGATATATTTAAAAGATAAATTGTGGACGTTCATTCAACGAATATAAAAACCGTTTTCAGGTGACTTCTAAATCTTGCATGTGCAGAAGAAATAGAAGTGCGAAACATAAATCAGGCGGAAAAACTGCAAAGACAAAATTGGAACCGTGAAAAGACCCATGCTATGTATCTCGGATGTAATTGATTTTACGAGTTCGGAACGTTGCGCTGACTGTTGGTGGAGAGTACGAGCGGAAAAAAATTAAATTATTTTTTGATTCATATCAAATTTCCATTAGCCAATGTATTTGTATCAGATCCCACAAAGAGATACGCTATTGATCTCCACCACTTTAATAGCGTGACTGGACCAAATTGATAAAATAATGTTAGGTAATATAAGTGTTTTTGTATGTATACACGCACAACTATAATGCACAATAATGGCAAAACGATAATCGCCTCTCTTTAAAATACGAAATAAATTTTTGAACGTGAACTATCTTTCTCTTTGTACTCTCTATCGATCGAATCGCTTGCGGATAACAAGATGTCTCAAATCCATTTTCCCTCTACAAGTTCTTTGATCAATTTGGAACAGGCATTTCTTAATAAAAAAGTTAAAAGATTGACAATAGCCAAGTTACAATAAGCAACCGAAAATAAAAATCTTTTTGAAAATTAAATGTCACGGATTAAAAAAAACGTAATAAAATCGTTCTGCATTTAATTTAATTTTAAATAATCTTTAATAGAATTTTACTTTCAAACTTACTCAACAAAATGAATAGTGTTAAAAATAAATAATTTTTTTAAGTATTATTTTATTAAATCATTACTAAATTGAAACTGGAGAGTTAAGAAATTCATAGTTCAAGAGTGGTCTGATACATGCGGTATGCTGCAAGCTGCCTTTGGCCTTTGAATACAAATGAATAGTGCGCGTCGCCGCATAAACCGCATCTCTGTTTGCTACTAATATGCGTGATGCTGCGTCACCCGCTGCTGATGCGTAATCGAATGAATGACTCGACCCGTCGGCCACTTGGGGCTCGTGGCACCAATGAGCAGAGTCTAGCCGATGACTATCTCATTTATGTAAGCCCCCACGAGTAGCACGTGGGGACGACACGACGAAGAATCGAATTATGTAACAATTACCTGGCACCAATCAGGATAGAGGTTGTCGCACGTTCCAAGAGTTTGAAGTGCTCCACATGGCTTTCATTTCCTAGAAACCGCTGGCCAATCACCTCACCTGTAACAAAAAAAAAAAGACGTTTCGATTAGCTTCAGAATTATGATTCTTCCAACAAAGAAGAAAAAAATGATATTCTTATAATTTCAAAATTATAATAATCGTGTAATCTATGGTTGCACGAAAAGAATGATTTCGCTGAAGTATCTAAAAAGTTTAGCTGAATACCGATTTGAAAATAAATTTTGTTGAATTATGAAAATAATTAATTATGTAGGACACTCAAACTAATTGTTAGAATATCAACATTTTTTGCAGCGTTGCTTGTCATGCTTGAATTTCCTACATAATTATTTTTGATCGTCCAATAAAATTATTTTCAGGTTTCTATTTTTCAGATATCTACTTAAATTTTTAAATACTTCAGCAAAATCGTTCTCTCTCCGTATGATAAGCATTAGAGAAAATGTGATTAACTACATAAAATATTTCCTGAAAAACGTTTAAAAATTGTTTTTTATTGATTTCTCTTTATAATGTAACAAAAATATACACTAAATGAAAAAAAAAATATATATATATACCTAATAAATAAGAAAATTAAATCTAAATAGTAAATAACATTCTTAGTATAAGTATGGATTTCGTATAAATTATTTGCAGAAAATGTTTTCCGTGAATCAATCAATCATGCATCTGAATCATAATACGCGTCGGATTTCGCGCATCATGCTACAATCTTCCTATTACATTCTCACGTCCGCGAATGAACCATTCGCGTATACATTATTCGCACGTGCACAACTTTACATGCACATATTAATCGATAATGTACAGATTGTTCTAAAACTTTAACCATATTCCGTTCGTAGATCTGTAAATTAATTTTAAGGTACGTGATTATTTTTCTCTTTAACTCGATCATCATTGTCGCAAATTTTTAAAATTTTCAGCATCAGATATTCATTGTACAACTCATCTCAAAATTATAAATCTAATTCCATTTAAAATTAAATAAAGTTAAAGAGCTTCACTGTTTGCTTCTTTAAGGTTTATTTTCAGAAAAGCTTGATTCTCGACTGCTTAAGCTAAAAAGCTACTCTGGCGTCTTTTTTTAATCCCTTTGCTCGGGTCGAGTCTAAACTAATCAAATGATCCGGTAGAGTAGATAAAAGATAGCTGAATAAGTCAGGGACACTCCGTGGAATCCACGACGGTATCCGCAGCGGGACCGCGATATAACGACGACGCATCGACTGCATCTCATCGAAGAACTTGTTACGATAAGCGAAGGGGGTTAGAGAGGGACGTAACAAGTATGCAAAGAAGATATCCAGGAAGTACGTGTAAAAGACTGAAAGGTAGAGCGTCTCTTAGCCTTTAGTTGACGATAAAGCGCCGCGCCTACTTTGTGGCAACAGCAGCGGCGGCGGCGGCGGCGGCTCTTCACTCGATTCTCCACCCCCATCTCTCCATCCCTCTTTCTCTCTCTTTCTCATTGCAAACTACCATCTGACACTCCACATCGTTTCACAACCCTTTCTTTCCTATCTACCTATCTACGACCATCGTATCCGAACCCTTTCACACGCAGTCGACAGAGCGTTTCTTCTTCTATATATATATATATATATATTCCGCGTTATGTTTTTTCACTTACGTATGCGACCACATTATGGCATGTACTGGGAATAGGGAAGAAATATAAGAAAGAGAAAAGTAGGAGCGAAAAATTCTCTGATCTTTTCTCTGTACCAATACAACTTCGAGGATTCTTGAAGAAAATTCTTTATGAAATCTCTCTGTTTTTTATTTTGAAATATTACTTTTATGCATTTGTTTCTCCGTGTAGTGCAATTATAACTGTCGTCTCATTAAGAGCAAAATAAAAACAGTTAAAAAAATTATTAAAAAGAGTTACTTTCTTACAAAGATGATTATGCAAATCAAATTTAATTTTTGAAGGAAAATAAGAAAAATTGAATAGCATAATAGAAATTTATAATATATAATAATAAGCAATATACATATTCATATATATTTTCATATATATTCATAATTTATTATTTTTTGTGGTTTTGTTTTTTAATTAATTCATGACGATATCTTTGTGCAAAATGCATCCAATAAACGTTAAAAATAAGCGTAATAAAATTTCGATATGCATGAAATGCGAAATGTAACGGTATATATTCATGAATGAGACGAAAGAGGTGAAGTTCAAATAGCATTCGGAATCGCTATAGCAAAGGCTTAAAGTCCGTATCATCGACTACGTGAGATCGCGCGGATGAGTTTTCCGATACGTTAATCGGGTCGGATAGCATTCTCGTTCGACACTGATCTGCTCTCTATATTCGTAAGAGCGGAAGCAGACTGTCGTCGAGATCTATAAGAGCTCAAGAATAATCCTACTTGCAATGCATATGACCGTCACCGGTAGAAGAAGTAGCTATTTTTTCTGCATAGCCTGACGCAATGCATTTCACTTTACAATAGTAATTTAAAAAAATCACGAACCGTAAGCAAAGAAATTCTTCGAATTCCAATCGGCTTTTTGCGATCGATGGCTTAGGAGAATTTTTATTTTCAGATCAAATTTATTGTTTGTCCTCGAGGGAAAAAAATTTATATGTACAGAAAAATATGATCTTTTAATAAAAATTCGCTTCACTTGTTTTAAATATACGATATTTGAATATATCACGACATATGTTCATCAAAAATTATTTTGTTCGATAAAGCTTCTATATAAATTATATAGGTGTATTATACTGACAGAAAGGATTGGCTGCAGCAAATTAGATGGTAAAATATAGCATAACATTTTTAATTGGCTGCAGCAGTCAATTTTTGATTGCATTAGCCTATCCGCAGTGTCAGTATAGGATTTCGATAGGCTAACACAACCAAAAATTATCGAGAAATGTCATGAATATCATCACAGTAACAAAATAGAAACGTTTTCTCTATATACTTGTATATTTGCCGAGCTTTAAAGCATTCGCGTTACTTTTTGCGTTTTTAGCGGTCAATTTGTATTAATTCCAATAGGACGCATTTTATAAATCAATTTTCCACAGAGATGCAGTACATCTGAAACGTTTATACACCCATATATGGAACAGCGAGCGGATTTATGTGATTGAATTTCAAAGCTATCAGTCAACCAATAATTTCTTTATCATTCATTGGATTCCATCGATTTTCAATTTCTTTTATCGAAAAGATAATTTTTGTGCAATTTGTGTTACGTACATGTACACATGTTAGTTAAAATTTGTAATTAGTGCTACATAATTAATAAAATTTAATAAAAATAATTTCTATATAAAAAATTAATATAATTGTTTTTTCATTACAAATTTGACATCTATGTCTTATAGAATTTTATACTTCTTAAAACATTTATGGTTTACTTTAGATTCTCTAATAAGAATTTCTCACGCGTAATAGTCTGTTAGGAATAGATAAAAATACATATAAACTTATTGGAAATGCGTTAACCTTTTTATCTTTGCAAAGAAAATTTAGAAAATATCTAACTATCAGGAAATATTTTCATCATAAATTAAATTCTAATAATGACTAGAAACGAATCGAGTAATTATTTGCGCATACATAACATCTTATAAGCGAAATAAAGCGAGCAGAATCAATTCTGAAATTATTAATTAAAAAATAAAGAAAAATAAAGGAAAGATAAAGGAAGAGAAAAAAAGGAAAAATAAAGAAAATTTAAATTCTAATTATTTTTATAATTTATAAGATAATTACTTATTTTATATATTTTTTATGATATTAATAAAATCATTGCATGAACAATTTTGATTTTATAAGAAAATATGTATAATGTTATTTTACAATATACTCGAGATTCACTAAAATCACTAAACAATCATTGCGATGTTTGTCGTTAACCGCTTACTTATGCTGGCATTTGTGATTAATATAGTCATCTGAGTTGTTCAGTTCTAAGATTGCTTCCATAAATACAATTCCTTAACGATAAGACAATGTAATTCTACCCATCATTCAACCCCGATTATTATCAAATAAAATTCAAGAAAACCTTATAAACTTATTTGCAAGGCGAATATACTTTCCTTTACGTTAGTATACGTTACCTTAATTTCGACAGCGTTGTTCTTTACAATCTCGTGATGCATATGGATATAGTTCCTAGATACGATTGCACTTTACCTACTACATACATATGCATAGATGTACATATATTGTAATCATGGTTTATAACGGAGGGTGAGTTCGGCACGCGCCAGCTCTTACGATGTAATTTCTTATTCCCGAGCATCGTCACCGCCTCTCATCAGCACGCGACTGATACAGATAAGGATCGATCTTTGCCTCAAAAATATACAAAATGTCTTAGGATTACCAAAAGCACTTTCAACTACTCATAAATTACACACAGATTTTTAAATTATATATATATTGCTCTTATTAATCTGTAAAGCGATAGTGAAAATTATCCTATACTGCTACATCACAGAATATAATTATAATAAATCGTAAAAATGGATAATATGTAACAATCAATAATATGTTGAAAGTTTTTTCAAAACTTGGATTCATGTACAGTACAAATTTAGAATCAATGCTCATTAAATATGTTGAAAATAGCCAATATCTCTTTTCCAACAATTTCAATAGGTTCTCCAATAATTATTAAAAAATTGTAGAGATTTATCGATGTCTTTAAATATAATTGGTATAAAATATGAAATAGACTACGGTCAGTAGTTCTGTAACACCCTGTGTATCGTGTACAGATAACATGAAGACCCGATGGTGGCATGGATAAACGAAATTGACTCCTCGACGAGTCGAGTCGTTTTCGAAACGTATATTGATATCGGCTCGTGGCTTACGAATCCCGGCCCGCATTGACTCGAATCAATTTCCTTGGCTAGTCGATGCTTATCGACAACCCTGCTTCCTCTATCAATGTTTGGTCGGTGATCGATCGAGCTACGTTCCGATTTCGTTTAATTTTCATCACGTGACAGTGGATCTCCATTGCTGAAAGCAGTACATGCGATCGCAAGACTTCGATTTACGGTTCACTGTCGAGCAATTTTAGATCGGTAATTAAAATCAGTGATCGGCAATCGATCGTTAAACAAAGCTACCTTTAGAAGTCACCTCTGTGCAATGTTCTTCATATCTTTTCAAGAAAAGGTAATATTGTTATTGCATTTGCAATTTAGGTCAATATAAAAAATCCGAGAATTGTGATACAATCGAAAAGATAACTTTTTTTCAAAACAAGTATTAAGAATTGGAATTGACATATTTTTTTTTAAATAAAAAGAATTTTTAAAATTAATATTTCAATATCGTCTCGTATAAGTCACATAATTGACTACTAATGATACACATCACTAATAAGACAAATCTGACAATGTACGATTCAAAATTCAGGAATTTTTTAATTATACAATATATACTCAAACTTAGAAAAAGATATAAGTTTTCCAATTGTCAATTGTCTGATAAAAATAAAACTTGATTTTGTAGTTAAAGATCGAGACATGCGTGCAAATGGGAACACAAATGCGATAGGACAGTCGTGAGTCGATTCCAATTGTTGGACACGAGGTCGATCTGTTTCGAACACAATTCTACGACGTGCATCGTTACTTCTAACATTGTACGAAAAGTTTCGTTGGATCACAGTTACTTTGGTTACTTTGTACATCCATGTTTTCTCGTTCTCCCTCTCCTTTTCTTTTTCTTCTCAAGCTATACTTCCTTTTCTTTTTCTTTTCAAGCTATACTTCCTTTTCTTTTTCTTCTCAAGCTATACTTTCCTGAAGATGTTTTAAATTTGGAAAAATAATAAACAATAATTTATATTTTACTATACAGTACGTCCAAAATTATTTTATCTCTCACAATAAATCTTCGAATATACTGAATATACTAAACGTGCATGCTAAAGAAATTTCATGTGTTTAATAGAAAATCATCAATAGAATTTTCGACGCAATAAAATAAAATAATAAAATAATAAAATAATAACGAAAAGACAAAAAGCAAAATCAGGAATCAAGCTTAATGTAATTTATATTCAAGTCGAATGCATACAAATTGTGTGCGTACGCGTGTATACAATTCGACATGTCTCATACGTAGGTAACGGGCCTTTATTTGCGCTGTAATTTTACTTTAATAATATAGCTCCACATAATTTCGCCGTGTTATTTCACTTAAGCCACTAAATACAAAATATATACCTACTCCCACGGACATTTGCATTTATATTGGCTTATTATACGCGCGGCCGGCATTACTCAGCCAACCACCACCTGCACCATTGCCACCTCTATCGTACGGTTATTCTACTTGGCACATTTTTACGCAATCGATACCTTCTTAACGGCAAAGAGCTTAACGCTGATCGAATAATGGATGTAATTTATTTCGTGTGATCTAAAGCAGTTACCATGAGAACGAATTCTTTGCTGTTTTTCTAGTATATAGTTATAATTCGATGCTGAATTGCATCGATATGAAATAAGAAACTTTAGATGTCACACGCGAAGCTAAAATATTCTGACACCACATAAAGGATTGACCACAGAGTAACTAAAATATTCTACTTTTCACTTAGTTTTTAATAAATTAAGCATTTATATATTATAGTTGTTAGTAAGAAAGTTTAATAAGGAAAAACACAATGCAATTAAAAATAAGGAAAACTTATTTAACTTGTAAACTAATATTTTAATTTGAAAGTTTAACTCTTCCAAGACTTCTCTCTTATATAAATAAAATTATATAATAAAATTTATGAAATGTGTTGCGTCTCTCTCTCTTTCCTTCTCTCGAATATTAAAAATATTTTATAATTTAGAAACATGTTTGTTTTTTATTCTAATAATGTGCATCTTTATTAATAACTACATTTCCGATTTTTTATATGCATATAGGTTTATGTACATGTTTAACATTTCAGATTTATTGTCATACTTTTTTTCTCTTTACAGATTCTGTAATTAATTTAAAGTTTTCTTATAAAAATATGAGAAAATATAATAATAAGCTTTAAGTTATGAATAATTAAAAATGAGACTTCCACGACAATAAGTGAGAACTAAACATAAAATCATTTTTTTTTTTTCAAAAAGATCTTGAAGAAATTTAGATTTCCAAGATTATAAATATATTTAATGTCAAAAGTCGAAAATCTCAATAAACGATAACCTCTCTCGACATTTTTGCTGAAGAAAGATCGATTCAAAACTGTTTAAAGTATCCATAGGTGAAAGGTAATCTGTTAACTCTAGGTCACTTTATGTATAGACGTAAATGTCATTCTTAGCACAAGAAAACGTAAAAAAAAAAAAAATGAAAATGAAAATGAAAATGAAAATAAATATTTTCAGCTTATAATTGTTTAGAGAAAACTAAAATTTTCTTAAGTTCTGAGAGATTTTTTTAATTCCAATGTCTTTTTCTTTATATTACTATATTTTCTTCATAATTCCAAATCGAAGAAGAAGATTGCAAGATTGCATTCATTTGATGCAACTTAGCTTCAGAATCATTGTTATGTATGCACGTGTAATAATCATTACTGTATACAAAATAATATTAAATAAAATATAATAATATAAAATATATACGTATATATAAATCATTACTCTATATATATATATATGTTAAAACTTTTTAATTTTTATCATCCTTCTATCAATCTACTATACATGCTTTATAGTTTTCAAACGTTCGTATCAAGTCTGGTTCAACGGAAATCTCAGCCAAACTCGAGCTACCCTTCGACTGTAGCTCGATTGTCGGCGACGCGCGACGGTCGGACGTGCAGTGCCTATCTACCGATCTATCACTGTGGTAATTAAGTCAAACAAAGGCAAGCGTGACGATCGATTCGACCGTGCAGCCAGCGACAAAATGTCACGTCGCCGTTCTCTCTCGCTTCGTGCGCACGTCGGATAAAACAACCTCGCTCGATATTACTGAGGTTAAATATCGCGAGACGGTCGCGCCATGGCAAGAAGAGCATCGGCGCCTATCTTAGCTCCTACTACCGCTAATACTCTTAAGATAAATTTTACATCAGCAGCCCGACCAACGCTATGCGCCGAAGACTTTAATCTTCTGTCTGAGTTTCTATCTTTACGTAAATATTATGCAAGTAGATAAGCACCTCTCTAAGAGAAACGATAGAAGAAATGAACTTTCCACATAAAACAAACATAGCGAAGTGTGCATCATCGAAATTCTAGATGATTCAAATTTCGAAATGATATCACAATGGAGAAACTTGTATTCCTAAGATAAGGAAAATTTATTAGGCACTAATTTTAAAATCCAATCTATTTTTAAACGCTTATATATAGTTTTCCAAATTAATCTTTGCATGACCCAATCGTTATTGTTTTCGCATCATTAAACGTCCGACATTATTTCAGCCGTCCTCCTATAGAAGAGCACAATTAGAACTGGCAAATGAGTATAGACAGTTATGGAATCGGTCAAAAGCATACTCAAGATGGAAAAGCAGTAGCATTGTATATTTTCGATGAGTGTAAAAAGAAGGGATCATTTATTTACTGTACACTCTTCGAACAATAAGGTACATTCTTATTTTGTCTATCATACGTTGCAAACTACTCAAAACTAGCAATAAAAAAAGATCGTTTAACGATTTAACTCGTGAAGAGTAGTACTACATTTGAACATTTTGGAAAAACAAATAAAGAAATTTCTCATTCTGTAATAAAATTTCATTGTAAATTGTTTTTAGCTGCATTTAAAAACGCGACCAATCAAAAACTCCGGTTAAAAGCAATCACTTCCTCATAAATCGCACGTACAATTATGTCAGCATTCACTGATTAGATGTCCACTCAATCACATCGCAATTGGACATGCTTTGAACCGCAATGTAAAAACCATCGAAGAAAATAATTGCCAGTGTCGTTATTGCTTAACTTTTCATAAACTTTCACGTTGTTATAGCAGCTTTAAAATTATCTTGTACAATATATCGATAAATTTTAATTTAAAATATTTAAAATTATCGATATACAAGATAATTTTAAATGCTATAACAACGTAAAAGTCGCAATATTATCGTCAGATTTCGTGAAATTCTGTACATGGAATTATAAAAATATGAATACAATCTCTCTAATCGGTGTATCTTATAGTATACAATAGTAATTGAATGTTGAGATCTGAAGCGAACACACTGTGTATCTTTCCCCAAGAAGATATCTTCTGAATTATTAAAGAATAAGCGTTCGCATTATCCATTATATCGGAAAAATATCGGAGCTTCGCAGCGACTCAATACATTCATCGACGTTATTGTATTACATAGTAACGCCTATATTCAGCAGATTTATGGAGAAGATTCGAGTAAATAAACATGATAAACATGATAGTGATATCTTGATGACTTAAAATTCAATATGTGGATATGCATGAAACAAAATTAAGTATCTAATATTTATTAATTCGTGTAGCTTATTTAAACGCAATAATTCCAATAACGCAGTTATATTCTCTAAAAAATATTTAAGTAGTTATAAAAGTAAAATTTAATGTATGTTTTCCTAGTTAATAAAAAAAAAAATTGTTAACGTATTGAATACAATCGGATATAAAATAACGCTTGAGAATGAAATCTTTTTTTCCCTATCGATAGTAAAAGAAAATTAGCGTAATATTATAGTAATGCTCTAAATATATTATAGTTATTATAAGATTATTATACACGTAATATTCTGAATATAAAAAATACAAAAACGAAAGAATAATACATCGTCTACATGAAATACTGATTAACTCGGGACCGGCTTCTGTAGCTTTCGGAAGTGCGTTATATAACTTGACATCCGGCAGTAATATATCCAGAGATAACGAAATTCTGGTTAGAATATATAAACATTCTTCACGGAAACAAAAAGAAGAAAGAAATACTTTTAGGCAAAGAATAGATAATTAGCTTTTATATCATCATAAGCAGACACTATAGAAATGTTGGTGAATAGAATATATCGCACTAATACAGTAAATACGAAAGATTAGTGTTTATTACAATTTCCCTCGCGATTAACTCACGAGACGAATCTCGCACGTACGATTTATGTTAAATATTATTTGTCTAACGGAAATATAATTTGTCAGTCGCGAAACGTGATGAATCGCAAAAGAGCTTTAAAGAATTTCATTTTCTCACTGTTGTAAAATTCAACGGCTCACGAAATACATGGAAATTGAATTGAAATTACATAACGAGGGTGATATCGGAATATGTAGCACATTCGTGAGATGAAAAGTGAATAAGAGTAATTGGGAAATCTGTTATAAATTTGGTCTTAATCTCTGGGAAAGAGCATGTATCCATTAAAGAGGGTTGACGGTGCAGTGGTATGTTTCTCCGTCGGAAGTGGAGTTTCATATTTCATCTTAAGCGTCTCTCACTAAGCACGACTGTCTCCTCGGACAATCTTTCATAGCCGCCGCGTAAACGAGACTGATTTTCTCCATGACTAGATTTACTATGCATTTAACGCGCAATGCTAGAAGACTTTGTAAAGCGGATATTTTTTTTTTTTATAACTGCGTAGACTGTTACGTAACTATATTCGTATTCAATAAAATTATAAAAATTTTAATAAAAAAATAACAGAATGACAGTTGATATGCAATGATATTCAGATTTTTCACATTTTTTTTCATTTTTTTTTTTCAAGTAATCATGATGCGTGTTTACATTGAAAAATGGTTTATCTTCATGGGTATACATATTTAAAAAAAAGATTGCATTGACGTAATTAATTTTGCATGCATGGATTCAATAAATCGCTCGTTATTTATGAATCACAATTGTAAATAATAAATATAATAAATTTTAGTTAAAATATTTTTCCAATAACTTTTGTTATTTCTTCGAAAAGAGAAATTGAAATTTATCTTTTCTATATCTGATATATTAATTCTGATTAACACAATTTCATTTCATAATATTCAAGAATCAAAAAAGAATTACAATTATTAATGGTATAATAGAAATTACATGGATTGTCCATTACGCAACATGTTTTAAATCTTCGTTTAATTTAAATATTATTTAGGATAATATTCTCATAATGCAAAGAAATAAAAAAACAATGCACATTTTTAAATTTAATGAACTAATATATTACATTTAAATACATTTTTTATCGCGTAAATTTTTAAAACAATCTAAATATCAATTCAAATGTCAAAATGCATGTGATTTTATGTGCTTATAAAATACGCGAATAATTTCGCAGTATAATTTTGCAACTCAAATATATCTACCTATTATTCAGAGATAATGTATGTATTGATATTAACAATAAAAGGAAGAAAGAGAAGACAGTTCTCCTAAAAATAAACGAATAGACTCTATTATACAATCTCGTTTTTTTTCCCTTTCTCTCTCGCTATTCCTATTTCGTACACATGGTCTTGTTTCCAATAAAGGGACGATATATTTACTGCAACGCAATACGATTGATGTTAAATATTGACAAGAAATTGTCGATTTTTGGCACCAACATCAATCACGTTTCACGTAAAACATTTATTCAGTCACCTAGATCAATGCTTGAAATAATCAAATTGCGGTTGAAAATTCAGTAGATTAAGGAAATTAAAAAAACAAAAGAAGTAACTTTAACGATCTTCGGAAAAGAGGAACATGGCGCCGGCTTGGTTCGGGAGATATAGTTGAAGAATTTCTTCGAAAAATCGGTTCAGCAATCGATGTCGTCGATTTCTCGCGTATATCGGAGGTAAATAAACCACGCGAGTACGGAACGCCTCGATTCAACATGAAATATCGAGACTTATCTTTCATCAGCAGTGAACCATAGAAATGAGAAAGCACTGCTCTCGCCGCGGGAAACCGCTTAAAATCGCTCGAGGCGGAGGTAAAGAGAGAACGGGAGGGTACAAAAACGTACCCCGCAAGGAATTGCGAGATGGTGGTTAAAGGATTGCCGCGCACCGACAACTTCGACAAAATGTGTGGTACGCTTCCTCCCTCCCTTCCTCCCCCCCCCCCTCACTGCTCTATGACAAAAACGCGAGAAGATATGTACATTGCTCGTGCATGAATGGTCGAACTTATCAAAATGCTATTAAGAATTTTTATATGTATCTAGCTTCTGACTACGAAAAAGTAAATGTTTTTAAAAAGTGAAGAAATCATAATCTTCGCATATATTATATAATAGTAAACTCGCAAGAAGCGACATTCGAAGAATTACAACAATGAAAAAGTATCCATTATTTACGAATTTATAAAATTAACAATACGCGTAGCTATTCTTTATTACTCTATGTAATATTAAATGACGTTTAAAGAATCACAATTTATATAAAAAAAAACTTTTCACTTCGTTTGAATCGATACGTGATGTGTGTCATTATAATAATAGATTAATTCAAAAAAAGAAGTTCATAAATCGTAAGAGGTCCTTTTATATTGAGTTTGTACGTTTTGGATGTTACGTTTTCATAAATAAAAAATGGACCCTTCCAAAACTAAAGATTTTAAATTGTAAGAGATACTTTGAAGTCGTTGTCTCTCAGACCTTTTTTCACAGGATGTGAACGTATTTTTTTACGTATTTATCAATACAAGGTTATAAAGTCATAACGTTCTTTGTGACAATCTTTTTGCGAAATATGTTATCAAGCATGGAGGCGACTTTGACGCAATATTATTATGATTATGCGTAATAACGATGTAAAAATGTGTTTTGCATCCGCGACTGAGCGTCTCTTCAGTCGTAATAATCTTCTCGGAGGCTACACATGTATTCTCTTCTGCGTTATTTTTACGTTCGCGTGACGTTTTGTGAATTATATACCTGCGACTTGTTAAATTCGTGTTAATGCTGAATAAACTCGACGTCATAAAATGTATGCTCTCGTACACTCGCGAACCTAAGTAAATTCAGCCTTGTTTATACCCGCTTTAGGAAATTTTATGAAATTATGCGCTGCTAGTCCGACTGGCACGCACGCGGAGCATATTTTCCGCATCGCGTTCGAATGCTCCGCGACGAGACGTAATAATTCCGTATAAATGTACATAATCCCTCGCCCTCGTATATAGTTCTCTAGCGAGGCTATTTTCTCCATTAGAAAAGTATAACGAATCCATTATCTCGAGTACACTCGTAATACAAGGTAAAGCGATGGATGAACAAAGTACGATAAACGATGATTGTTCGCGGAGACTCAACGTCTCGAAATTAATTGAAGAAGCTGTGGTTAAACGAATATTAAATCATTCCAGATTCCGTAGATGAGAAAAAAACCGATTCACACTGTCGTATACAGAATCTTTCTAGTGACGTCTGTATACGTAGCATTGAAATACGAAGTTTCCTTTGTATAGGTTCTCGGTTTTCGATGCGCGCTGCGGATCCAACTTTTATCAACAAGAAGCACGAAATAGAAAGGAAAAAAAAAATGCAGACAGCGGATAAACCTGAGAAGAACAGTAGCTGTTCCGCGATACGCGGAGGAGGCTTCTTGCGATCGTAACGAAAACGACAACGTTCTCTGTTATCGCGTTTAAATGGGTTACGCTCATTGGAAGCCGAAATCGGGAGTCCTGGCCCTAAACCCTGGCGCAGCCTCCGTTTTCTCTTATCGGCATTCGCCTGCTTTGTCGCGAGCTTTTGTCCGCCGGAAGCATTGTGCGCGGCCGGTGACGTGCCGTATTCAACTACGTATTACAAAAACCACCCCCAATCCGGTGTGCGCGCGACTCACGTTTGTTTTATTTCTCTTTCAATTTTACCGATCTGTAAACCAAACTTTGCCCGTATAAGTTGGCGGAGAAGAAAAACCAGGTAGCGAGAATATCGTATGTACATATGTAACATGTGTGCGTGCGTGCGTGTGTGTATGTATGAGAAAGTATGCAAACGTGCCGATATGCTTCTCTCTTTCGTTGGCATATCGTGTTGCGCTACGAGATTTGCATCGTTGAAAATACGCAAACGACAGCACGCGTGTGCTAGAAACTGGTTTCTAATTAACACGTGGAGAACGAGACAAATTGGTTTTACGTCGAGTCTGCATCTGGATTTTCGGAGATCCAACACTTGTAAATTTGTTTCTTTTTTTTCGCAGTACTCACACATATTCACGTTCAAACAAGGCTCAAATAACGATTACATGCAAGTACGATTGGAAAATAATTTTTATTACACAATATATGCAACACATTTAATTACATTCGTACGTGTTATAATTATAGTAAATTATTAATATTTTCGATAGTACTTCAGTTATCGAAATAAATCTATCATTTTTATTTTTTAGAGATTTCGCAACATTCTCAAAAATCTCTCATGTAACGACTCATATATCTCTCCCTTTACTTTTTCCCTTTCTTGTTATTATTTTGTTGTGTCTCTCATGTATATGTCAACAAGCAGAAGTTTAGCTTTCGGTGAGGCCAATAAACATGATGGATATCAGCAATTCATCGAAGAATAAAAATAATGTGTTTCAGCCTCGGTAGTTCTCTTAATAGCCCATATGCCGCTAGATTGTTATTTATACTGCGGAAAACTAACCTGCGGCTATGCGGCATTCCACTGTATAAACGACCAACTGAATTCTGTCCAACATAAATGACGCGTTGAGTTAATATCTGCAAGTATACGAGTACGCACCTCCACACCGTATTCACATTATTTATGCATATTTCCATAGTGCTGTGCATGTATGCATGTACGATGTATACGATGCAACTGTTATTCCGCGGTAATAATCGCTCCCATCTAAATGTGCGCAGTATGCCCGCTTTCCATGAAATTAAAAATCGAAACGCTATGCGGTAGCTGGCTGAATGCAAAAAAGGATCAGAGTGATTTCTCCCGAAAGACAGGTCGTAGAAATTCATTTCACTCTCGATCGTATCGTCCCCGATTGGTCGATGTATGCATGACTAATTTCCTCCTCTTCGATATAGCGCGGACAATCGCGATTCTCGAGTGCAAAACGTAAAACAAGAAGTAACTCGATGGAATTCGTGCCCGTCCCGTTGCGGCAAGTTGTTTAATTTAAAGCGAGCTCGTGTCGCCCGAGAGCGGGATTAACATTCCGATCTGTAGTCGCTTTTGTACACTATAACACTTTATACTGACGTGTCAATTATATGGCAAAATTGCGGTTTACAATTTTGATCGACAAGACAAAATTGACCTGCTTTGAAAGTTGATATATTTCAAAGTATTAACGAGACGTATTTTTCCGAGGAAGGCAGTTTAATGAATATTAACTTCAATGCGTTTTGCTTGATAAAATTTTAATTCATTAAATTTCATAAGTGCATTTTATGTATCGATTGCGTTAATCGTTTATATACTTCAATTTTAAATTACTTTATTAGAATAAGCAATAATTTCAAAAATTTAATATTGATCAATCAACTGTACGTTTAAACTTAAAAATATAATGTTAAAAATTTTAACAATTAATTTGTTAAGGGAGAAAGAAAGAATGATACATGTGTAAACGAGAGAGAAATTATTAATTTTTTTTTATATAAACACATACCTACTTCAGCAAGCAATTATTTTTCTCCCTCGAAACAAATTTTTCTACATAAAAAAATATTATTTTATTTAACGTAATACACGTGTACATGTAACGTATTTTATGATATTTCCGATAATTAATTCTCTTTTCCGACAGTCAATTTCATAAGTTGTAACTGTATTGCGTGATACTACAATATTTATATCTTGTCGCTCGTAGAAACAATTGCAACCA
This sequence comes from Acromyrmex echinatior, assembly GCF_024713525.1. Lineage (NCBI taxonomy): Eukaryota > Metazoa > Arthropoda > Insecta > Hymenoptera > Formicidae > Acromyrmex > Acromyrmex echinatior. The sequence continues at coordinate 2,809,892 of NC_141863.1, read as the reverse complement.
TTTGAATTAATTTATGCAATCGCAGAATTCAACGCGACAATTCTTTATGAACGTGAACATATGCTCGTACAAAATGAAAGTTCTTTTTTCATTAGGTTATTCATGCACTCTGGTTAGCGTGAATGAAAATGTGCATGACGCTAAAGCTGGCGGAATATTCATGTTCTAATGCCCTAGAGATTTCCATTTCTATTATTACGCCCTTAAGTTCACTTCGATCCGCTATTTGTCGACTCTTTATAAGCGAGGATGAAGCATGAATTGCGGCAACAAGCTTCGCGTATTTGCATCTCATTAGCGTGTGCGGAGAAATTTCCGTGCGGCTTCGTGATATAGCGGAAAGAAAGAAAACTACGACGGTAAACTACGCCGGCGAAATTACTCATGTCGTCCATCGCCATCAGCAGTAGGCCGTGTAACTTTAAAGTCGAGGGCAAGTTTGCGACCAACTCGGCATATTATGCGATACATATATAGACACATACCACGGAAACGATCAAATAGTTCTTCGTTTAACATCGACTATAATCATAGGATATTTCCACGCTTGACGGAACAACATTTACGTGATTCATTGAGCCTGGAGGGGTAATATATCGACGAGTGGCCACTGGTATGCTGATGGAGTCCGTGGCATCGTCATCGATTGCGGTTACACTCGACGAACACGTTCAGGTATAACGACCTGGTGTACGTTGTGTACGTTGTCCTCGTATTTCATCAGCATTAAAGAGCCAGCGTCTTTGTTGACCCATATTCTTACCACACACATTTACCACGAAACAAAACCCCTTCATTTCTTCAAGTTTCATTTCTTCCCGATCGCTCATTAGGAAAGTAATACTCAGTTAAAACTATTATAAATAAGGAATATCTGGTTTCTTTCAAGATTCATTTGTTTAATACAATAAGAATGAGAAATTCTTGATAGAAATTACAAGTCACGATAAAGTTTCGTCAGCTGTTAAGAACACATTTTTTAGATCATTATTCATCTTCAGCTCCGCTCTTCTAAAATCGATAATGGTGGACTTACAAATAATCCTCGACAGGAAATTTTATCATAATTTATACTCGTTAATATAAAAAATTTTATTCATAATGAAAAACTATGGGTTTTTACACAGATTTTATTAATTTCCAATCTACTACGAGTAAATTTTTAGATTAACAGAAATGTAACAAAAATTTCGTTGTTTTTCTTGGAATTTTATTTATTCAATTCTTCCCTTTGTATATATAATTTATTGATATGTAAATATATTTTAAATTTTATCAAAATGATTAAATACGAGAAATTCCTGCATTCAGTCAAAGCGGATCTTAGTGCTTAAATATTTCTGTGAATTGTGTGAATTTATATTATACATATCTGATTCTACAAACTGAGAAAGCGCCGAAATCGTTTAAGGTCTTGAAACGTAATCACGATGACGCAGAACCAGGGTAGTAACATCGCTTATTAAATTGACAAGCAATTTAATCATTTTTGATATTAATAAGTATTTTTTTTTTCGAGAAAAATTTGTACTTTTCAAGAAAGATTTTAAAAAATTCAACAACAGGGAACATGTTTTAGAAATGCACGCTACGTGGATATGCAAAGAAAGAAAGTCACGTGTACTAGGGTTAGTAGCGTAAAATAAAAGGCATCGTTTTCCTCTCTGTAACGTGCACATGGACACATATCTCGTGCACATTTCTTGGCACGAGAAGTACTGCAATAAAATCCTTCGGGGCCCATCGTCCGGCGGAGGACAGTTTCAACGACGACGGATCCCTGAGCGCGCCGAACGAACGAAAGAACGCGGGAAATCGATGGAAGTGAACGAAAAACGTGACGAGAAAAGACGAGACGGCAGGCAAAGCGATCGTGAATGGCCCGCAGGGATATCGTGAGCGCGCGAGTCGATGCGAAATTGCGAAGCGACGCGACGGAAGGGCAGGTAGGACGGTAGGTAGGTAGGTAGGGACATATACGACGATGAGGAGAGCGTGGCGTGGCGAAAGGGTGGTGATGATGGTGGTGATGGTGGTGATGGTGAATCGAAGAAGACGAAGAGGGAAGTTCGGTGAATCATCGGGTCACGCGACTATAAGGCGAACCCCCTTCCTCCCCTTCCCACCCCTTCCCATCCCTTCGCGCCCACGCGCACCGGTACCAACCGGTGCCACTCTCCCTTAACCTAACCTACCCTAACCCAATGCAAAGACGGAAACCTCGAGCAACTCTTCTTTTCCTCTTCCTCTTCCTCTTCTTCTCCCGGACTACTCCGTGTTCCTTTGCTTCTATCTTTACTTCTCACTCTCTGTCTTTATCGCTTCACGTTTTTGGTTCATTCCTTTTCGTGTCTCGCTCTCATTTTTTCTCTTTTTTTTCCCCCCTCGAGTCCGTTATCCGTCTCTTATTACTCTTCCTTTTCTTCCCCATTATATCACCGTCAGTCTCCACGTAGCGTTCCGCTCGTATCCCTACGATATATACTACTAGTCGGCGCGGCGCGGCGACGGCAGTCCGGTAGGCGGCATAATCGATCTTGCGTGGCGATATATACTGGTCGTTCTTTGTGCTCCACGATATGCTCATCCGCGCACAGAACGAGCTCGCGAGAAACGTGACACGTGATCGTATATAATGGCCGGAAACTGGTGATGGGCACGACTAATTACTTTCACGTTCGGCTTTCTCTGTCTCTCTCTCTCTCTCTCTCTCTATTTCTCGCTTTCAGCCTGTCGGCTACGTAACCGCGATTGCGCGCTAATTTCTATCGTCTCTGAGGCAATAAGGAGAAGTGGTGCAAGATAAGACTACAGATTTGAGTGAAATTTACGGTCAGACCAGTTCCAGAGATAACGTCGTAGACGTCTCTAATTCTCAAATTATAAATAATTAAAAAGACTTGGAATGAATATAATGTAGATATTTGGTGTACTACATATAAAAATCTGTTACAATCACTCATTCTTCCTCTACTTTCATTTTAAATGACGCAAATTCTCTGATAAATTTCGAATTAAAGTTTCTTGCAAAAATATCGCGGCACCAGCATTCCGAATTGAAAACTGCTGAAAAAGAGAAACTCTCTCCGTGAATTACACTTTATTTTTTAATTAATTTTAACTGAAGTTCACTTTAATATGATTTCAAGTTAAGGCTTAGTTGCTGAGGGATATAATGTTAAAAATTTCAAAGTTGCGATGAATAATTATCTCTCTCGACTGTCACCAAGAAAAATTAATTATAAATTGTTCAGAATATTTCTGGTGAACATCACGTTTAAAAATACAAGTCGAAAAATTAATTGAAATATTCAAAAGACGTTTTTACATATCACGACACCTTTCAGATGTCTTTATATTCTTTTGACATTTGTGGCATCTACTACGTTGCACGAAGGTATTCGTGCGATATAAAATTAGTGTCATAATGGAATAAATGACTATAACAATACATCCAACTTTTGCAGACAAAGCTGACACAGTGACAAATAGACAAAACATTCGCGCCGTTTTCTCTTTTATTTCTTAACTTACGTCATGTTAAGCATCTGACATTCCCTTCCTTTTCTGTTTTTATTTCCATTAAGATGTAAATTGTAAATAACAAAGAGGAGGATAAAATAGTTTTTCCTCTTCTTTAAATTTAACACACATTTCATAATATATTAAGTATGGGATAATGATACGTAAGATTAATCCTTAAAGAAATATATAGACTATTGTTTCATATCATTTTCATTTATTAAGAAATTGGAAAAGATATTTCCGTCTTCTTTTATTTAACTTTGCTATAGAATGTTTAATTTGTTTTGTTATAGTTTTCGAACAATCTTCTTTTGATCTGTTTCATAATATTATCGATACTTGTTACGTACTTATGGTTCGTAATAATAAGTTTCTCAACGTAATAATCGTTGACATATTCGAGGAATTTTGTCATAAAATTGTTTTCGATACGAAATTGGAAACTTATGCAAATGCGAGACTAAATAATATGACGAAACAGCAGATGATGTATCATCGAGATTTACACATCTGTGTGTCTCCTTGGTTCCCAGCTATCGCTTCACATGACGCGCTAACTATGATTTATAACCACCGAGTTATGTACAGAAACTGTTTCGCCCAGACATCCAGTTTGGACCGTATTAAGAACCTTATGCACTATAAATCAGTATTTCGGAATAGCAGGTTTTGATTAACATTCAATCAAGTAGAGTGCTTCAATATACCGAGTTCGCGTTGCAAAGCGTAGAAAATTTGACTTATTATAGTATTTAGGTAAAAACTATTCGAGAGAAAGTATCGCACATAAAAGTAGTACGACATAAAAGATAGTCTCGCGTATTCTAACATTTCTCAATGTGTCGAATTTGTTATAAAAGAAATTTATAACAAATAGAATATGCAGATATAACATCAAGAGCTGCAATATATTTTGAAACGGACTTGTCGAAAACATTACTAATTATTACGAAGAAAGAATACGTCAAATGAAATGTTGTATGTTATTATCATTCGGAATTGCATCGTGTATGCCATTAAAATTATTTTTGCTATTAATATTTTCCCGCGTGTGTACGCTTTGTCGCGATATTTATATCTTTTTTAATATAAATTATAAATTTCGCGCGCGCATATGCGTGAATATAATATGCGTGTGTAAATTATATAAACAACAAATATAATATTTTCTGCTTTGAAATTTTAATATACACAAAAGTAGGAAATACTATCAAATTGTCAATAAATAATTTCTGAAAACGGTAAACAATAATTATTATTCGACGTAATATAATTATACGTGTGTTCTAATATCAAAATAATTTTGATGTGTAAAATTTAAAGATTATCTACGAAAAAAAAACACGATGAAAAATATAAACAGCTGCATGAAAATAAATAAATCTGTCGCAGTACCTCGAGAGAAAGAATTATAAATCAAACGCCTAATATGAAAACGAAAAAAAAAAAAAAGAATGCAAGAAATGAATCTTACGGGAAGTATCATATAGATAATACGTAAATAATACGTATTATCTACGTAGATTACAAGAATAATTGACATAGTTCACATACCGACAGCATAACGTGAAACTATTGTTGTTTGAACGCAGTTGCCCAATGTCGGTGTTGGTTCTTTGTATATCCATGAGAACTCATCACAACTTCTTTATACGATGAATATACTACTTGGAATCGCTTATATCAAATTGCAAGTGCGTACAGCAACGAAAAAGAGAAGGCAGGATGGAGTGCACATGCGTATTATATGCGTACGTATGGAGAGAGAAAAAAATATGCGGATAGACTTCCTCGGTACGGGGAGAGAAGAACAAAAGGTTGAGGGAGGCGGGGTTGTTCAGAATAAATAAAAAAAAAAAAAAAAGAAAAGTCGAGAGACGGAAGGAGACGGGGAAGCGGCTCGTGCGGCTTCTGCAACGTCGGCAGCATCGCGTTGTCACGAATCGTGTTGTTCTCCATGTATATACGTACACGTTGCATCCAGCACCCGATGCTGCGTGCACGTGTAAACACGTACACGTCGTCGCGGCCACAGTGGTGCATCGTGCGGAATGCAAAGTAAGACACTCGGTGATCGCGCGCAACGTGAGCTGCAGCCTACCTGTAAAGGAAGGTACTGTAAAGGAAAGTTGCGGGCGCCCGCTTCATCTACGTGATTTTTCGCACCGCCGCGATGTTCTAAAATTCACAGACGAAAAAGAAAAGATGTTTGGTACGCCGAGCGCTTCCGACAATTTATTATTTTTGCACGAAAAGATTTCGTTAAATCTACGGAATTTACCTAATAAAACTATGGAAGCTAAAAACAAAGGGAAAAAAAAAAGAAGAAGTGAGGTTGGTACGTTCAACGCGGTGGAGATTATTTATTATTTTTGTACACTTAGATCTCTCCGATTTCTCTGGAAATAAATTTTTCCTTTTCGAAGAAATCAAATCAGTAACTTCATTTAAAATAGAATTTAATAGAAAAATGGCAAACTCCTTTTCCATTAACCTAATAAAATTTACGGAAGACCAGAAAAGAAGATGTCGGCGCATGTTGAGCACTGCGCCGACAGTTCGCTATTCCTGCACGCAAGGATTTCGTTAATAACGTACTACGTCTTCGTAGAAGAGAAATTTTAAAGGAATACATCACTTTGAAATAGCAAGAATGAAAGTAATTTTTTACATAAAATACATAGCGCAGTGTAGATAAGTAATAACTGGAACATTTTCCTATTTGAATAAGCACTTATATGTTTTAAAACATAAAAAAAATATGTATATGCGTAAACTTCATAAACATCTTAATTGTTTATACAATTACGAAAATTACACGATTATTTTAAATAATTGAAGTTACATTGTTAAAAGTGATTACATAAATTAAATATCATAAAACCTAATAGAAACCTAATAAACAGTTTCTTCATCATGAATAATACATTTTTTTATGCGTACTAAAATTTAATAAAATGATAGAATTATTCATTTGTTTTATATTTAAACAACATTGTCATGTTAAATAAAAAAAAAATTATTTTGTTTATCTTCCAATTTTATTCAAAATAATATACTGCCTTAATGCTACCTAATGTTTCAAAAATTGAACATTGCTAACAAATTTGTATATAGAGCGGACATAAAATTCCTATTTAATTCCTATCGTAAAATTCCATTATCAAATAACACTATGGCATGCAATGTGTTAATATTCGCCCTTTTACGCAACCAATTCAGACGAGTAAATATAGAGTTCTCGATTCTCTGCAAAAAGCCAAATAGATATACATTTTTGTATAATATGTAATTGTAAATATTAACTTTGCAGAAACTCTCTTTCGTCTAATATTTACAAAACGATATAAATGATTAAAAAATCAGTAACATTGTGTAAATCTTTGTACAGAATATTTAAGTATGTATGAAACGAATTTGATAATTGATATAAAAGCTTATTTAGATGAAAGATTATTTAGTTTTAGAAATAGTATTTTATAAATGTATCTTTTATCAATATTTTCAATTTTTTTGAAACTTATTTTCCAAAATATGAAATATCTTTTATTTAATTCTTAGCTTCAGATAATGTTATACGCGATTTTCATACGAGAGAAATAAAACTTGGAATCAGATGACACATTTTACACGAAATATGATATGAATACGAATCTCTGTATCGTTCCAGTAAAGTAATATCGGATGTGTATCACGTACAAAGTCTTCAACCTAGTTGCGAAAACGCATGATAAGATTTGTTAAAGATAAAATGACTAAAATGCGCTCATTTCACAAATGACCCATCTGTCACTTGTTAGATGTAACACTTTCAAATGATCTACTTATGTCATTCTGAGCTGATTGAGGGTTATTTAGCAAAATTGTGGATGACAATCAGTAAATACGACGATACTTTCGTAGGATAAATCGATTGATGTAAAGAAAACGCATTGATGCAACATTAAAAAAATAAAATTGCACAATGCTATTTTATCGTACCAAGAAGAAAGTTATTTATCGAGTCATTTGTTGATTTTACTCGTTATTTTACATGACAGCATTGAAGTAAAGATGAATAACAAACGCTTTTAAATATTCTTTTTCTTGATCTCTCAGCAAATGTGACATTAAACTGAAAATTTTTAATAATCATTTTTCAAAAAGATAAAGAATGATATATCTTATATAGGGGAAAAGAAACAAGGAATTTATACAAAATTTAGATCAAAGTAACGTGTTTCAACCTGAAATTTTCGATTGATTAGAAAATCGGCGTACAGATGTAATAAATGTTCGCACTAATAGCTCATAATTAGATTGAAGTTTTAATCGGTTCGTGTAATCGGGAAAAATTGTATGATTTCACCGCATATAAAGCACATGTATCGCACGGGTATCGATCGTTAAAGCACGAGTAACGCTAATTGCATTATTTTCCAACAAGAAATAAGCGCATTGATAAGAATCAAATGATTCCGAGCGACCTGGAAAGACCGAATCGTATCGCGACGCGGCTAGGCTTCCGCCATGACGGACCGCGATAAATTACAAGCAATCAAGAAATAAGATTCTCCTAATGCAATTTTTTTCGACGCAAGTTATTTGCAAGTACTCTATCCGTGTCTGTCTGACTACGACGAACCGGGCAGAGTCCCAATAATTACGCTCAGCATTCTGCTATTTTTCATTCTTGTCTCTCTCTATCTCTCTTTCTTCATCTTGCTGATTGCCGTGTGGCCTTCGCGCATTTTCCCTGTTCACGTGCACTCGCGTCAGCGTTAATAGAAGAATGCAATGATCGAACTAACGAGAGGGAAATGAACGTTTCCGCGAGAGAGGAACGAAGAAAAATAGATATCTGGCGCGAGAAAATTGCGACAGGTATTACATATAGCAACGAAGAAGAGAATACGAAATGACGTATTGGTAAGAATTGAGCGCATTTTTCCAAAGTGACAAATGCACCTGATTATCGTCCCGGTACGGTGAGCATCGATCGCTCGCGAGATCTACGCGATACCCTGTCATAGTCGAAGCGTGCCATCCAGGTGACGGATTGATCACTATTCGACCTGCCGTAATCGTGAGCATTCGAGCGAATATCCGAAGACTACCTGACAGCTGACGTTTCCCAATGTCTTACTATTCTACTCTTCTGTGTGTGTGTGTGTACATAATGTACATAATGCATATAATGCATATGTAATTCAAACAAATGTAATACAATACTCCGTTGAACATAATCCTATGTATTTACCGCTATCTCGTTACAACGTTCGGCAAAAACACGTTGGAACAACTCCAATGAAGTAATATTAACAAAAATCCATACAATCGCAAAAAACATGCAATATGCATTATGTCTAATAGGTCGTTTTTTATTTAAATCTTCTTCATTAATCTTCTTCATTTGAAATTGATTTTTTCTTAATACACACAAATCTTTTTATTAGCAATTCTATAATAATGTTACAGATTCATCTGCTCAAGTTTTATATATAATATTGTATATATAAAAAATTTTGTAATGACATCTATGAAAGTGGCGATGATACACTTCGACTTTCGAGCTATCAAACTTTCATATAATCTTCAATTATTATTCATGCTTTAATTCAATTTGGCTCTAATAATTCATATCTAGTAAATTTTTTATTTAATACAATTACATTCAATACGATATAATTTTTCATCAAAGAAAAAAGGTGAATGTTAAACATATAGTAATATATTTTATCATACTGTTTATTTCAAAGATATCATGTATGTATGGTAATTTGTTTATCATGGCATTAAGTGTAATATATGAATATGCAAAGAATATGAAGATGCCGAAAGCTTCCAGAGAAATATTGAAATATATGTCTAAAAAACTTACTTACAAATTTGAATTATAATTTAAAATAGAGAATTTGTGCATAACCTTTTTTCTCTTTGTCAATGCATATGTGTTGCACCATTTTTAATAAAAAAAATGTCAAAAGCAAAATATTTGTTCACCGAGCAAGATACAAATATTCATTTCCAAATCAATTAAGTTCCAAACATTAAGTTCAAGCTAAATCTACTGCAAGTATATAACCACCAACTGTATATTTAAAAAATAATCATTCGAACGCTTGTTAAATGTGCAGCGTCGTAAATTTACCGCATAATCTTACGTTATAACCTCCAGCAAAACCTAGCCTTTCCATCGTAGTAAGCTCGGCATTAGTCGCCGTCGGAATGAGTCAACAACCCTGATAGCAGCTAAAAAGATCGTGCCAAGTACGAGTGCAAAACAACATTTACTTCTACCGAAATATAACCGCGAAAAATCGTATTCATTCAAATATGCAATAAATCTATCTGGAGAAGCATTTTTAATGCTATCTTTATCCTCAATAACAAAAAAGTAATTAACAGTTGCTTATATTTATATTATATATTACAAATATATTTATATTTAAATATATTTCCACAGATCCACAAAATGTAAGATCCACATAATAAAAAGAATGTCATAAATATCACAAACTTTCTTTTAATAATTTTTCATATTCTAACGTTCACTGAATCCGAATGAATTCATTTACAGAAAGTGACAAATAGCAAGGCTAATATATCAGGATCAAATTAAGGATATATATGGACGCGCATTAGAATTTCGTAGTCACGGAAATGAGGTCCCTGTCGTGAAATCCAAGAGATATACGATCCAAATATGATAATGGTCACGCTCGCGAAGTGTCGATCGTAGGTCCATTTATCACGTCGACATACAGCCGCGGGGATAAAACGTCTTTACGGATCAAGGTGACTTCTGTACGAAATGCACGCGATAACTCCTACCGACTTCATAATGAAAGGCTCGCCTTAACCTTGGATAGATCATGGTTAAACGAACACATGTTAAAGGTAAGTCATTGTAAGTTTGCACACCCAAGTATAAAAGACAAGCACAAACTTGACGTATATAAAGAATGAAAGGAAGAGAATATGTGTGAAGATTAAAATAGTTTCCACAACCAAATGTACTGTCCTAATATTTTAATATTTGCTGATTTAAAGATTTAAGAAAAGATATCACATTTATTTTCTTCAACATATTTTCCATATATCTTTATACGCAATCATTTCTCAAAGTTTATAAATAATTATATCGCGTAAAAGTTTTCTTGCATGAAATTAACTACTGAAGTTACAGTAACACTTATCGCATTCTTTCATATTGTTTTAATCTTTCAGTAAAGAAATTAGAGTAAAGAAATCGCTCGAAACAGCGAGTCAACTTTTCGTGGTAACTGTTTAAGGTTCTCCGCTGCACGATATAACCTTGCTTTGCATTATACACACACATTCATAAACAAGAAGAACGAAACGAAGAAAGGAAATGCTAAAAAACCGCTGACATGTTATAATTCAGGGTGTGGAGCGGTGCGATCGATCGTTATAAACTGTTAATTCGCGTGTTGCTGTACACGTCATACAGTTTACCTATGCATGCTATTTGCCCCATGTGTCATACATCACCCCTTGGTAAAACCCTTGCGCTAGCAAGAATGAACAATTTTCGGTGACCTTGGAGATCTACTTCAGCGATCCACGAATTTATCTTATCGCGAATGTTGCAAGAACCTATTTGCGTATTCAACGTTACGATAAATACATATATGCGCTTTTTGACAAATGTAGCCGTTTAATTGGCTGTCTATCGGCAATAGATGTAATTCCCCAAATGCATTTAGGTACCCAACCGTAAATGAACGGGCTAACCAGAGTAATATGTTATGACCACAGCGTTCGAGCGACTATGCAAGCATTTCAAGCGTGGATTTCATGCGTGTATCAATGAAACACAACATCAGTATCACAATGCAATGACTAATGCAGCGCTTAATGTGTTAATCGACTAACAGCACATTATTATTACTACAATGTTTAGGCATAGAATGCTTCTAAGATGTTTAATCGAATTATATTGATGAAAAATATGATACGCAAACGTATAGATTTATAAATTTTTTTGTCACTAAATAATCGTTTAAAACTGCTTATTCTATTGCTATTCAGTTCTAAATAAATAAGCGTTATTACATATATTTTACTATTAGAGCAATACAGCAAATGTTTATACGCTTGACATCTTGTTTGGATATTCGAGATATTCCACTTTTAATGTTTGTAATTCAAAAACAGCGCGGATCTATGTACATTTGTGTTATATTTTTTCATCAATGCGATTAGTAGAGTACACTAGTAATTTATTTGTTGAAATATTTTACAGATAAATAAGTATTCAGAATTAATCTTTTTAAAGCATTCCTGTACCATCCTTTCTAGAAGGATATAAATCTCATATTTATCACAAAAAATCGTATAAGCGTTAAGGAAAGATCGGAGAATTTGATTTTCTGTGTAAAAATATTTAACGGTAAGTTCACAAAATTGTAGAAGTTTCTGCAGAAATGGGGAAACCCTATTTTATAATATCTTCTGCGATTGCTTGTCGTAGTTATCCTTAAAACCTATACTGGTTACATGATACTTGCGCACGAATAATATAACGTGATCCGTTTAATACCAAAGTCAGTTGGTTTAGAGCTTAAGATAGCGAAATCCACTGAAATAACATATCCTGTTAAAATGATACGTATAGAATATCTTGAAATTGCCAACGCTATAGAAACTTTTAAACCAATTTAGAGTTTGAAATCTCCCAGTCTAATTTTTTTTTCGATTTTTATTCAAACTTGCAATATGTTCGCTATATAAAATAGTATTATATTTTAATATATAATTAAAATGTATACACATATATTTAATATATTCATTAAAACATGTATTATTACTGTTAAACACATGTATGTAACACATGTATGTATAAAATATGCATACTAATTAAACATAAAATTATTTATAACAACAAAAAAAATAGAAACAGTGTAGTAGTATTCGCGTATATAATTCTTTTTAATTCGACAAGCTTAAAAGTTTTGCTCAACATCTGATTATTTTGTTGGAACACTTCTATATCTCTGTGTGTGTGTGTGTGTTTGTGTGTGTGTGTGTGTGGAGATTATAAATATCAAGAGATAAAACAAAAGATTTTTATAAGAGAGATTCTTACGAGTAATAATAAATAAAAAAATTTTCATTCTAAAGACATTTTTAATAAATAAATATCTCATCAGATATTTCATAAATAGTTTTCTAGATAGTTCTATCTTTAAAATTGTATATCATTTCATCAGATATATCGTATTATGGAACTTACGCGACTCGCGCAATCTCCGACAAAATTTACGTTATACGTATATCGATCAATAACCACACTTACACACACAAACTATCACTGCGATTAGCGAGATTAGTTTAGGTCGATGCGGCGTACACAGGCGTAATTAGAATGAACATTTCTATTTGCAGATATATTACAACTGATTATTAAATGAATATGGAAGACATATAAAAATATACCTGTTCATATTATAATGCATAAATAAATGAATAATATTCATAACTGAATTATTCAAAACATGACATCCGCTTGAATATTATATATTTTTATCATTTATTCGAATATTATATACAACAATTATGTGTATCTCAATAAAATTCTATATTAAATATTTATTGTAAATCATCTGATAAAATCAAGTCCAAGTTTAATAAAGTTAAATAAAACTTTCATTATAATTCGCACTTAAATCGCTATGAATTTTTATATCTTTTTTTTTATAGGAGGTACCGATAAGTACATGAATTAAAGTTTCATTAAAGATTGGATTTCAATACATTATCCCGATATAACATTTTATTAATAGCGTGATTCATTTTTTTTTAAGGAAAAAAGTATTAACGATAATGAGTGATACCAAATGAGCTTGAATATGCAAAATACATTATCCACATTTAATTTCAAGGGGAATAAAATTAAATTTCTTGAAATTACCTAACACACCTGCGAACAAAAGTTGGCAGTATGCATAATACGCGTCACTGATGAACTGTTTAATATTTATGTTTTCACATTTTTTACAAATATAATATACCAAGTAAGTAAAAAAGAATAATCAAATACTAATTACCCACGACCACTTTAGAATACACAATGCGTTAACTACATTAAGTCTACATTAAATGCATCAGTCACGTAAAATTAAGAAACGAAATTAATTAATCTTCGCTAATCTAGTGCATCTGTGAATGAAAATTTCATATACGGAGATAATATGAGAAGCATTTCTCTGGTAAACTGTCATCTTCCTTTAATGTTCCCGCATCATAAGTAGGACAAATTCCGGAAAAAACTTAGTAGAGACGCAATCTAAAAGAAAATGTCGCCACCACAACGACAAAACATCCATGACTCCTAACTCGGCGGAGGCGAAACTCATACAACCTATAAGCTTTCCCTCGGCAAAAGCCACTCATCTGGCGGCGCCAGGGTGACTCGGTCCGCTTGAAGTGGTCGAGGGAACGAAACGTTGGTGGACACGTTGCGGCGAGAAGGTTGGCCTGAATTATGAAAATAATATATGCGGGCCGAGTCAGGTGGAAATTAAAATGCCACAGTCGCCAGATTAAGAGTAACACATAGCGTGGGAGCCGAGAGAGCGCGTAAGAGAAAGAAATAAGGGAGGGCAGGAGGAAGGGGGATTCGTTTCCCCCTTTAAGCTTAGCACAGACGAGGTATGAGCTAAAAGTAACGTTGGAATCGAATGCATTTTAAGCGATGTTATTTTCTACGCTGCGTTGTATTTAGTTTCTTTTCTTTTCTTTTTTTAATCGTTACATTTAATTCTTTTATTTGCATTATAAAAAAAAATCTGGCTATTCCAATATATAAAATGTATAGAAGAGTACAGTGTAAAAATAAAGTAAGTCCATATTCGTATCTGAGAGAAGTTATATCTGTATTTTTTCGACTTATGAAAAAATGTGATTTACCTAGCTAAAAAAAAAGAAAAAAAAAAAAGAAAAAAAAAAGAAATCCGAACTTTCTGAAATATGCATTCAATTACGATTCGTTTCTATTTTTTGTCCGCTTTTGATCTTAGTCGAACTTTAAACTCGAAAATTTGAAAAGTCGTTACCGTCCTACTTCCAAAGATATCTCGTTTCTTGAAGTATCATTAAACATAATTCGCAAAACACCCATATTTACTGTCTATCAATTACTGCAGTTCTACATGCTCTATCTATAGCAACGTACTCAACATCTGTAATTAACTCAGAAGCTATAGTTTTAATTAGATTTGAAAATGATGAGATATTTACATTAACATCGTGTCATGAGCAAATAGCAATTACCGCGATATGACGCACAGAGGATATGTATAAAAAGTTTTGCGAATAATCCGCGTATATATAGTACGTATAATCGCAATAAACCTCTCCTTAGACTCTCCGAGGAAACTTGTTCGAACGTAAACCGCTCCAGATTCGGAGCAGTCCCCGCACTAGTCCGCGTAGATAGGAGCACGTCGGAGTTGGCTGCCCAGGCAGCCGAGGGCGTCGTAAGGAAACGGCCACAAATAAGGGACGGCGGATAAGGACAGACAAGCGAGCGGTGCGGCGCGGCGCGGCGCGGCGCGGCGCGGCGCGGAGCGGCGCGGAGCAGGCCGGGACGGAGAGAGGCGACGAGAGGCGACGAGAGAGAGTGGATCTCGCACGCGAACTCGCGTGATCCGCATTGACGCCACGCTCTCGCTCTCAGAGAGAGAGAGAGAGAGAGAGAGAGAGAGAGAGAGAGAGAGAGAGAGTGCACGCACACAGACCTGTGATCTACCTCTCGCCGCACCGTCTCTGCCGTCTCGCGGCGCGCACAACACAACTATACGCCGACTACGCCGACTACGCGGCGCACTCCGGAGAGCCAGACGTGCCATACGAGAAATCCCCTCACGTGTAATATAGTAATAACGCGTGGCGAAGCTTTATCGCGCCCGCTCCCCCCTCCCCCTCCCCCATCCTCCATGCCGGCTCCTCTATTTATTATTCACCGCGTGTCCACGCACACACGCACGCACGCGCTCGTGCGCTGCATAGCTCGCCTACTTGCTCACTCGCGCACGGTGGTAATGTGAGCGAGGGTCGTCTCCTCTGCCTTCTTCTCCTGGGATGGAAGGTCGGCCATGGAGGAGCGTCCCGAGTCCCGAGGCAATGGCCCTACGGAGCGATTTTCTGCCGACTCTTGCGGTAGCTCCGACGATCGTTTGCGCGCGCGCGCGCGCGCGCGTGTAAGTAGAGAGTGTAAGCAGAGAGCAGCAGAGAGCACTCGGCGTCTCAAAGCCGAGCAGAATCCAAAAGTTGGATCGTTTTAAAGGGATTTAAAAGTTACGCGCTCGGGCTCTTTTATTTGTATAAGGCAAGTTTAATGTTTCGAATCGCCAAGAAACGCTCCACTAACGCGCTCGCGTACTTGCAAATATCGCGTATGTATATTATACGCTCTTCCCCGACGGAACTTCGCACGTCGATTCGACTAGAGAGTTTGGATACTTTCTCTGCTGTACATATTCTTACATAAGTTGTACCCATATTCTTACTTAAGTATTACGCAAGCGTCGTTTATACGATGGTAATAGTTTATATATATATATATATATATATATATATATATATATATATATATAGAGGACTTGGGCGCGGTATTCGACATTGTACATGTATACTTTAAGAGAACTGAGAGATGATGAGCAATAATTTGGCAAGCAATAATCATCACACACTTAATTATGACTAATAAAAAATATGTCAATTTCGATTTGTTCGAAAACATGTAAATAATTTTCACGTACCTATTTATGTGGCGTATTCGAAACGTGTAGACACTCACCGAAATTGTACAAATTACGATGCAGAATCGATTACGGAACGACCTCGCGACAGCCACCGATAATTGATTCATCCTGGCAATCGTCCGTCACTTTAGGCGGTATTCCCAATAAAAATTTACGTTTGTTAGCACTCTTAATGGGCAAAATTCGCGATTAATTGCGAAGCGATCGCGCCATATTGCGCTACTGCGTGTTCCAAATTGAAGTTGTCCGTATTTCTATCGAAACTGTCATGGCGCGGGCGATCAGCTGCAACGTCAGAGCATTTCACGATATCAAGATATTTCAAAGTACAAACTAGAATTTGTGATAAGAATTGGATGCTTTCTACATGCTTTTTGATTCATTAACCATGACTAACGATATTTTATATATAAATTCATATATTGTAATATAGGATTATTTAAATAATATATATATATGCACCAATATGAAATTTGAATATATCCGATCTATTTGCGTCTCTTAATTTATATATTATATATATATATATATATTCAAAACTTTATAAAGTATAAGTATTACCCAAACAAAGCATCACGTTAATCATTGTTAGCGTGTTAAAAAGCATGCGAGAAGTATTCAACTCTCATCGCGGATTCCATATAATAATCGCTTATATAAACGTAAGTCATCTATATACAGTATAATAGTACATATAGCAATCAACTATATGAACCAAACTCTTTATTAAATTTGCTAAACTGGCTTCGGAAATTGACCAACAATTCCGTTCTCCACAGCTTCTTGACCGCTTCTGCAGTTACGAATTCGACTATTGCTCTCTAGGAGTTGATCAGCAATGAGAACTACCTACCGCAATTTGTGGGTGCTAACGGCAGGCAAAATCCGCCTGCTGGACTCGAGAAGTTGATCGACTACGAGACAGTCTCACCATCACTGACCAATGGCAGAATTCATCTGCTCGCTTCCGGAGTATGATCGGTGGCACGATCCATATTCCGCCTCCTTTGGGGTCAGCCAGAGGCAAAATCTATGCTTCGCCAGTCTCTAGAGGCTGACCGGTAACGACCTCTGATATCCTCAGGTCGATATAGCGATTCTCTGTGATCTGTGCCTGACATCGCTGTTGAGCGGCATCGAGTCCACCGAGTCTCGACTTCGACCGGTGAGGAAGTACAACGTAGAAAAGGTTCTATTCACAATCTGAATGGACTCATTCCTAAATGCGATTTGATTTGCAAAAAAAAACCCCAATAATCTTCGCTGATTATTATTTCGCATTAAATAAATACTCATTTCTTTTTAAAATTGTACAAAATAGAACGAGACACTTTAATAATAATTTAGCGAAAATCTTTCTGTCAACTATCGATAAATGATGTGTGATAAATTATTACTGTATTCTATTAATATTGCTGTTAACTGTTGTGTTATTCGTATTTATAATTTACATTTATTAACATATATTTATCTATCATTATTTTCTCATATAATAATATTAATCGCAAACTATGTGAAACACTATGGTTATTATTACACACATTGTAGTATTATTAATAAATAATATTATTAATTAATAAAGAGAGATGGATAATATATGAATATTAAATAATAATTAATGGTATTATTAATCAAAGATTATTAGGCAAAACTGATTTTAAGCACATTTAGGAAAACCTATTATCGATTTTAGCTTCAACATCTGAGTTTCTAACTGATTAGAATGCGAAATTGTTACAGAGTTTAAACACTCGAACACAGAACTGCGTTGTATATTAACAATAAGTTGACTAGATTATGCATGCATCGATTTTTCGAATGTAATTATATTGAAGACTTATGAATCACGCAAATAATAGTTCACTTAGTAACGCCTTAAATATAATAGATCTTAAAGGTCAATGGAATTCAAAGATTGAAAATACGTTGAAGGTTATGATATATCGCTTTCATGAATGGCATTTACTTTATCTATTTCGATTCACCGTCTGATAATTCCACGAGTTCAGAATTACGACTTGATATAATTAGAAGTGGGAATTTTATCGCAGTAATTTACCATCATTTACGCTGAGAATATTCCGCGTTTTACGTCAACAATTTATCCTTATTTATGTTAGATCCGGATGTAAATACAGGTTATTCCGGGTTATTCTGCTTCGCGGTATTCACCGTATTAATTCATTAGACCATATAACCATAATATAAAGAATTTTAATTAAACTACGATTGCTTTACATTCTCTAAGGTCTTAAGCTAATACCAGAGTCATTAAATATATAATTCTTGTTGATCTTGTACTTGATAAATTACGTTCCTTTTCTAAGACGTTCACTCTGACACATAAAATCTGACACATAAAATGTATTTAAGAAGAAAAACTAAAACGCGGTATTTGTTTTTCTATTTTGCTAAAGAATGTAAAAAAAATTTCTACTCTATTCTTTATTATTTCTGATAAATATGTCTCAAGTTGTCTTATGAATAAATCTAAATTTAACATTCGGAGAAAAGATCTCCGATAAAATAGACAGGAAGGTTTCAAATACGATATCTAGATTCGCATTCCAGTAGAAAACAATAACAAGTTATAAATATTTAAATTTAATTTGTCATTTATTCACATTTTGTCGTAGATTTTATTTTATTTTATTTAAAAATAGAAATCTTTCGCCTTTATTTTAAAAGAATTAACACATACAAGAATAATGTGTCGTTTCTTTATTTTCGGTCTTAATAATATCTATAAATAATTAATATTTGAGAGATAAATATAATATTATAAATTTATGACTTTAGAAATTGGATTCCAAATTGTTTCGTTCCCTGCTTGCGTAGTCACGTAACAAATAGTAGGAGAGTAAGAAGTGGCAAACTATAGAGAGACATGAGTGCCGGATATAACATAAATAAAGATAAACTATACAGAAGTTCTATATGTTTTAGAGTAAATAACTATTTTATCTATTCAATATAATCTTCATATATTTAATCAAATATTAATTTGTAATGTTAAAATATAAAAAACAATGTAGAAATTTAAAGTTTAATAATCAATTTTAAAACAAAATGAATTTTAGCGTACGAAAAATAAAATGACATTGCATAATATATGTATGTATATATTATATATTAAATTAAAAACATGTGCAAAAAATATTAAACTTTCTAATGCAGACAGTTAAAATACATGTCAAGTTTGAAACTGTTGTAAAAATAACTCTTTCTAAAATTAATGGATAAACTTTTCCCATATATTAAAATATAACACATTAAAATATATGCGTTAGATTTGTATATGAACAGAGTTTAAAAATTGTAATTAATATGTACTGAAATTAATCATAGTTTGCGAAACCTATTAAACATCAAGCAGTAATAGAGACGAGAAACATCAATAGCGATCTACAAATACGAATTTGTAATTGTATTTTCGATCATGAATCGAAAATAACTTATTATTATTATCAGTCATAAACACACCGATTTTGTAAATGTCATTCGAAATTATGGATTGAATTTTACATTTAGTACGTGAAAAGTGTACATACGATGTTCACACGCGCATATTTGTGCGACTACAAATCAAGGCTTTGATCGCAGTTGTAACAGGAACTGTAATTTCGCTTTCGTATCGGTGATTTGTCTTCGCCTTACATCAGCAATAATGGCTGTGTGTTAGGACTTGTGCCATTTCAGGCGTTTCCAGGCGCGGTATCTGGATGAATTTGTGTGTATTACATATGCACACGCATTGTATGCGAGTATTTGCGAGCGATTTGTGATTTGTGCAAGTTGTCATAGATACTTTGAAGAAATCAGGCAATAAGAAAAGTCGTACATATAAATTAAATATTTATTAAACAATATTTTATCCTATTAAACATATTGTTTTAGTAAATTAATTTTTTTTCACAAAACATTAATACATATATTTAAACAATAAAAGCTTCGTTATATATTATACATGTTAAACAAATGTTAACTCTTATATTTGAAGAATATTTTCATTAAAGCCTATAAATTTTAGCAAATTTAGATATTTGTAAATTTGTAAAGAAATATATAATAACAAAATACATTCACAGTCATAATTGTAGATAAATATTTTGAAAGTTAGTAATACATTCACAGTCATAATTGCAGTTAAATTTTTTAAAAGTTAGTAATTTATCAATATGAAATTGAAATAAATTAAATATTTTATAATTTCGCATTTTTAGTATATATTTTATCATTTGTACAACGTGTAACTTATTATGCATTCTGTAAATATTATATTTTCTCACCTATTATATATAACTTTACTTATTACTATTCAAGTTACTAGTTAAGTTGTATCTCTAGTGTACAGAATCTAACAATATATCCGTCTAATATATCATTACCAACATCCATCTTTTCTGAGAACAAGCATAAATGTTATTATTCGCCATTATTTACCTAGATGCACTTTCCTGACATCGTGGCATGCAGGTATATTAATTACAAACCATCCTGTCCACCGCAAGTCTAAGTTGTAGGTCCTCTAATGTTCATCTAAATATGGCTCCACTTTCGGAGAGACACACGGCATCGATGAATAAGAGAGAAACAGCAGTGTAGATTGAATGTAACAATATTCAATACGCGGTCATTGCGCAAATTCATAGGGAAACCGATATAACATTGACGCAAAGTATAACAGCACGCATACACGTGCGCACACGACAAGCACGTCGAATGAAACGTCTCCATGGTGAAACACGAAGGAAGAGAGCTTGGCAGACGGCCAGACGCGAGAAAACCGAGCACGCGCTGGTCTCCATACCTCAACGAGGTGGGCGTATGCTAAAATTGAAAGAAAAGGAGCGCCAGAGCGATTCGCGTCAGTCTGATTGGAGTCTGTTCTGGGACGCGTTTCTGGCTCGCATTCGAAATTCGCGTAATCGCTCCGTCCGTCTCCCGGCGTACGTGCGGAGGGAGGAATCGTGACATTCCTGTCATGGCGCCGGAATAACGACGTCTGTCTCTGTTATCCTCCACGAATATTTTCCCCGAGCACCGTTGAGGATCGTTTATTTTAGGAATCCGCGCAATAATAACCGTAATGTACTCCGTACTTGCGTATTTGATCCCCGACTCTCTAAGTAAGGGATGTCCCAAAGTTGACGGATGTTTCTATTCTAGTTTCTATTCTATGCATTAGTGAATTTATTTATTATGAAATCTCATCTTTTATTAAGCTTTATTTGCTCATTCTCTATTTGTAAAAATCTAATATTAACTTCATTGAAAATAAAAAAACATTCACAAAAGTAGCACGTCACTTTTCATAATTTACTATATATATTTTAATATATTTGTAATCGATTGGTTAACAAAAATTAAAAATAATATCGTAAAAATACATTTTTTTTAAAGAACAATTAATTTCAGATCTACTAAGAAATATATAATAAAAATATATCAGACGTATAGAAATATAATTCTATGTTTGAATATCCCACATTTTAGCCGGATTTCCTGACATGTATTATTCGATGCCTGCAACTGAGATCGACGAGTTTTCCATTCCTTCCTAGCCAATGCTCGATACTAATTTCCTATGGGATTAAAAGATTCCCTTCTTTATTGTAAGAACAATAACGTAAAAATCTTAAATAAAAATTTCAAATTGTTCGATATATGGGGCTATCCATCGAAAATAGAGAGATATGTATAAAATGTTAATGTAATTAAAAATTTCCGATAAAAAAATCCTGCAATTCCTATATAGGAATAATCACATGTGTATACATGCGTGTACGTCGAAATTCAATACTGTCATTGCGAATAGGCTAACCAAAATTTAGTTGGTGCAATCAATTAAAAATGCTATGCCATATTTAGTTCATTTTTTTTTTCAGTGTACATATGTGATTGTTCCTACATAGGAATTGCAGAATTTTTTTATCGGAAATTTGTAATTACATTAACATTTTACACATACTCTCTATTTTCTATGGATAGCCCCATGTCGCACAACTTGAAATTTTTATTTTGCTGCAGCCAATTAAAAGTGCTATTTTACCATCTAATTTGCTGCAGCAGCCAATCTTTTCTTTCAGTGTGTGATTTTGAATTTTATCATCATTATTTCGTGCATCAAAATTTTAAATTGCTTGAATGTCGGACAGATCCAAATCTAACAATTTAAGAAATCATAAGAAAGCGGCTGCACGTGAAAACGATAGAAAACATGAATAAATAGAACAGAACAGCGTGTGGAAAATTCAGAATGACCTAGTTTCTAATCTAGTCAATAACAGCAAATTTAACTTCGTTACCGGAAGTAAACCGCTTGAGTCGTAGTTTTCATTTTAAAAATCCGCCGATAATTACAACTTTTGTTAATTAATATTGTTGATTTCATATGTATACACATACATACAGATTTTCTCTCCACATTTTATTTAATGTCGTCTCATTCTCGTGTGAGTCGTACGGATCGTACTCGCGTAATAATTTCTAGAACAAACTCTACTTCTTCAGCTGTATACTTAGCTCACTGTGTCGTGAGTTTAATAGAAACTGTAAATATACGGGTTACATTACTTTTTATCACAACGAATATCACTACATAATGCACATGGTAAGCGTGTATTATATGATTAAGAACGGTTTCAACGGGCGAGCTAGCACTTATTATAAAGGTTGTTAACTAAAGCCATTATTACTCAAGCATGCGAACGCGCACGTGGGCTGGTAAATTTGTTGATAAAATCCAAATCATTCGACTAACAGTGTAATTGACATTTGGTACGTTCGAGCGCGCGTATCCTTAAAATCCGAAAACGCGAGAACAAAAAGAAATAATTTTCAGATAGCGGTGGTTATTTAAGTAGCGAAATAATGAGATATCGAAAACCGATATTCAATTATCGCCCGCTTAAAACTGATAAGCCCAGCTCTCATGATTTCCGAATACAGACAAGAGTGCACATTTTCTTCCGTCAATGCTCTCTGAGTAAAAACACACTATTCTAATACAATTATAGTTTAACCAGATCAAATTATAATGAGATTATTCCGAGAATTTTAAAACTTGGTACGGTCACTTTTTATTTCCTTTTTTTTTTCGACATAAAGTAAAAGTGAGATTTAAATTCCTTAAATACTCGACTCCCCCTAACCCCTAACTCGTAAAAAATGTCACTCCAATACAATTTGCCGCTTATATTTCCATAATTATTCATTTTATCAGAAATTTTATAAAATCATCTCTAGTAGTAATGAAAAATAAACTTCATCCTATTAAATTATAGAGAAATTAAGAATAGGCAAAAAATATATTTTATTTTTATATAAAAAATTTAATGGAATTGTCATTTTGATACTGATTATGAATTTGATATAAAAGCAGTTTGACTATACTTGACATATTTTGTCTCAAGTTGAAAAAGGAATGCGGACAAGTTTCAAAATTTCCAAGAACGTTTCAATTATTTTCTATTATTTATTAAATTATTTGTCTTAAAATGTAATATTACATTTTGAGATATAAGTTTGATGTTTGGTGTTAAAACAACATACTTGTCAAAATTGTAGAATACAAACGTGAAGTTTTAATGCTTTCATCTATATTCGTACTTTTACTTGAAAAGGAAATATGGACGTACGTACTGTACAAATGTAATAGTAAAAAAAGATATAAGCGACAAATATTAAACGTCATACAAAAGTATAAAAAATTTTTGTAAATTTCAGAAATGGATCTGACAAATTGTAATATAAACACATGTGCAAAATACAATTTATTGAAAAAATGCACATATAAATATATTGTTAAATCGATGTATGTCTATACCATTTATATTTTTTCTGAATTATACAAAAAATACATTGATATAAATGGTATACAGGATATATCAATTTCTCGGATTTCTTTTCATTCTCGGATTGGTCAGCTAACATAAAATTTATTTTCTCTATTGTTAGAGAAAATTTTACTCAGTGCTATCTTTTCTATCTTTTCTAATTTTTTGAAATTTAGTTAATAAAATTCTCTTAAATTTACAAACTTTTATGATTTATGAAACGTTCATATTATCATTTTTCCAAAAAAAATTTAACAGATTTGCAAATAAATTTGCAAATAAATCAAAGAAGATCAAAGAAATGGTAAATTAAGATAAAACCCGATGTAATTAAAAATAGGATATTCCTTTCGTTTCTATTTTATTCACCTTTATCGCTACATATCTGTCATTTAATTACTATTTTTTTATGCAAAAGTATAGATAAAATGTCACGTACAGGTAAAAAAGAAACGATGCCATCATTTTACTTCACGTTACACATCGGTAATAAACGCTAGTTGACAGCGGTACATCCCATAGCGTCGCGGCGGTAAAATATCAAGTCGTCGTATTTCGTTTCAGTTTGTCAGTCGGTGAAAAGTTAAATCCGGAGAGACAGAAACATCGCGGCCATGTATCCGTCGGGCGCAATATCTCGGATAATACAAATATCTTACTTAAAGGAATGAAATCAGCGACCCGATCATAGAAGATCGGATTCTATCGGAACATCGTTGCTGCTTTGCATTTGAATCCAGTTAAGAGTCGCATAGTCCGGTCGTTCGCCCAAGTGGTACCTGCGGATACCGGCGAATCTCGTAAGGATGTATTTTGCTGACGAAGGTAGGTCCTGCGCGCCCTCACAATATTTGTTTTTATCGAATGAAATGCTTATCGTACCTTTGCGTGCCTCAAAAGCAATGTATAACCGCCTACTCGCATACATAAAGACGAAGAACTGCATGTTCCCCCACGTTCCGCCTTCGCAGCCACCCTTGTCGCCGTCTATCGCGATGCTGAAAAAAAAATACCTTTTTCGTCGCCCCCACGCACGACAGATTGCTTTATACTAAATTTCATCAATCGCCTCTCTTAAAGGACTTTATTCGCTTGGGCAGGAGCAATAATATTTACGCCACGCAAAAACAGTTACACGTCATATGACGCTATGTAGGAACTTATAATCAAATAATATTCGAACAATTGCGAAATGATCAGTGATAATTTCATGGAACTGTACTGTAATATGATCAACCGAAATATACACGGAAAGAATGATTTTGCTGAAATATTTAAAAATTTATCTAGATATAGATTATAATTTTGTTGTAGGAATCATGTATGATGAGCAATATATACAAAAAGTTTTGATATTCTAGTAATTAGTTTAAGTATCCTAGTGTACATAATTATTTTGAGTCTAACAAAGTTATTTTCACATTTGTATCTAATTAAATTCTAAATATTTTAGCAAAACGGTACTTTATGCGAATTATACACTAGTTTATTACGAGATATAGAATGTGACTATCGGATTTTAGTTTTTTTTAAATATACAAATTTCTAATATCAATATATTGTGTATGTTCACACATTAATCTGCAGTAAAGTCCGATATTCTATAACATAATAAAGCAGAAATAAAAAAAGGATAAGACTTTTACTATGATAATGTTTTATTTTAGATAAAAGTTGCGAAAAGTGCTTCCAAAATAATTCTCCTCCTTCTTAATAACTTTTAAATAATATTTTGTTACAAACATAAAACTTAGTTATGAATAGTGAGCTATAATTAATTTATAGCTCGTAACATGCTCGACCGGGTAATAGCCGTTTTCACGTAGACTTTCTCGCAACAAATCCTTTTATCGTGCCATATTTCACTTCATAGTTTAATTGTAAAAGTACTTTATTAAAGATTGTTCAGCGTAAACAATAAATATTAAATGTTACTTTTGAGTGACAAGGAAAAATTATTCCTTTACAATAAGTTATAAAAATTATCATTAATATTTGTAATAAAATATCTTCAATCTTTTAATTAAAAAATTGAATAAAATTTTAATTCAATATTTAAAAAAACTTTAACTTTAGCATGTTCCTTTTATAAAATGTTATAAAATCGATGTACGACGCGAGAAATGTGAAAAATCGAAAAGATAAAAAGAAGCGCGCCCTATAGAAGGTTAATAGATGAGAAAACGCAGTAAACAAAGTTCGTTGCTGCTATTTGAATTCGATAGTTATCCGACAACAAATAGCATGTCGGGTTTCTTTCCTCTCGTAGTATGGTTGTTTTATTTCTACGGAACAGCAGGTGCCGAGAGAAAGCGCACTTTTTTTGCCTAAGTTGCTAAACCAAAACTGAACTAACTACTAACTTTTCCGCCGTCAAGCAGTTGCAAGGAATTAACGTCGCCCCCTCCAAACTGCGCTCGATAACAATGAGGAAAGAGAACAGGATGAGAAAAAAACAATGGAAACTAAAAAATCACGTAGCCTAGTTAAGAAACGCCCATTCAGTACAAAAGCTCGACAAGAATCCACACGAGCAGCCGCTTTATTTTCCTTCCATTACTTTGAAGTTTTAGAATCCCTTCAACATCTATGCACCTAATTTATTATGTGAAAAACAAAAATTTTTTTTAAAATAATTAAAGTTTTCACGTTTAAACACAACAAAAACAAAATAAACTCATAAATAGTTTGCCTTTCGCTCCTTTTTCTTTTTATTATTTGCATAAGAACTTTCTACATTCTCACGCGATATATTAAATTTCTACGAAATTCTATCATTTTTACTTTTATTTTCATAATAGAACCGTTGAATAACTTTTACTGGTTAACTAGAAAGTTAACTAGTTTCGTCTTGCAACAAATGTAATCGCATTTAATATTAGATTTACCTTGTATTTACAATTAGTGCTTTGTACTTTAAGGAAGTTCTTAAGGAGCTTAAACCCGACATTTAAAAACATTCGTTTCGTATTATTGAAAATGTTTAATTTTACTTGTATAAACTTTATAATTATGTATATCATTAACAGTATTATCATAAGAAAATTATTATTAGGTGTTGGAATTAATTCGTAGCGTTTTTAATGAAAGAATGTTATTTATTTCACATGAGCATTAAAAAATACATTAATGAAAGTACTTCCCATCACTTGTAAAACGCTACGAATTAATTCCAACACCTAATAAAAAATCTATTTATTAAGAATTAGAATTAGTTATTACTTCAACTAATTTTTAAATGTTAAAATTAACTAGTTAGATATTAACGATAGAGCTATTTTCTAAGTCATTCTCTTATAATTTCATACAATTATCAAAAGATCATATATTACTTTGATATAAAGAATTATATTTATTTCGCACATACAAATATTATTTACTGTGTATGTAACATAACTCAAAACAAATAGTTGATATATTCATTGGTACACATCTGTATGTTATTTAAAAACGATATCGCGTATTGATATTTATTTTTGTTTGTATACTACCCAGGATTCGGAAAAGTAACTGAACGATTGTAGAAAGCAATGTGGCTACAAATTTTTCTGTTACTCGAGCCGATTAGTCTGAAGGAACCAACGGCGGCCTTTCCGATGGAAGCCGCGAAGGAAACGTGCGGAAAAAGAGGAGAAGGAAATGGATAGGAAACGGACGGTTCGCGGCAACCACCAAGGAATTTTATTCTGGCCGCGTTTAACATCAGCCTCCCGACATTTCGGTCGAAACCGTGACTGGGAGTTTAATAGCAGCCCCCATTGTAACGCCTTAACCCCTTGCTGCTCATATACAGTTATACAGCGCGAGCTAAAACGCGGTAATGCCTATAAATTTAGACGGCTTTATCGTGCAAAAGGCGAAAATCCGCAGGATCACCCGGTGTATATTTGTGTCTGGCGGCTGAATACGCCTCGGTCGGTTTATTGCGTCCGCGGTGATACTAGTGTACAGTTTAACTCAACTAACGGTGTTATCATACTAAAAAATAATAAAATCAGCAAAAAAAAAGGTACAACCGCAAATATTTTTATATAAGTTATCGACCAAAACTTTAGAAACATATATAAAAAATTATGATGATAAATGATTTTAAAAAAATAATCATTTATTAGGAAAATATCTGTTAAAAATCATAATAAT
This sequence comes from Acromyrmex echinatior, assembly GCF_024713525.1. NCBI lineage: Eukaryota > Metazoa > Arthropoda > Insecta > Hymenoptera > Formicidae > Acromyrmex > Acromyrmex echinatior. The sequence goes on along the minus strand of NC_141863.1, from coordinate 2,781,619 downwards.
TATCGATTGTTAAATAGGGTACATTCAACAATTAAGAATTATTATGCCTTTATTGGATATTCTTCTTAATTATATATTCTTAAGGATGGATTATTTTTAATACCTTATTAAACGCTCGTATGTAATAAATTACATGCGTAATACATTATTCTACAAGACAGAATATATATTCAATTTTATTATATGCATAAACAATCCTATACAGTAAATCCTAGAATGGATCGTGTGTATCCTAAGGAACTTAGCTGTATCCGCTTATATGATAATCCATGATTAACAGTGAGTGCGCATGCAATTTATCTTTAGTTACAGTAATTCTTCCAGTACTTATCATCAACGTCACTTCTGTTATTCGTATTTAAATTTATATTTATATAGACAACAATTACAATTTTAATTGTTAAAAACAATACTTATTAAAATTCATGAATGAATAACATTTAAATCGATACAATAACGTAACCATTTTAAAGGAACGAGATATAACAGTCAAGGAACAGAAAGAGAAAATTGTGTGAAGATTAAAAAGAAATAGTCAAGAGAAATGCGATAATGCGCACCCGTCTGTTTGTTGGATGACATTCTACCTTATAAATGGCTACGTGCAATCGCCTTGCAAATTCCAATACTTTGTCTCCGCCACAAGTGCCAGCTACGTAAGTAACAAGTTGTTTCAAGCGTGTCGACACTTTTGCACTTCGTTGTAAACTTTGCTCAGAAAAGTAACAAGAAGATCTCTGAAAGTGATGCATAGCTTCCAGACGGCAGCAATAATAATTATTGATGACATAATGAAAGTTTCATGAATTGTAAACGAGGCAAGTAGCGCATCTCGACTATCTATTGTATATACTCGCGGCTCCGGTAAGTCATGGCTCAGATAAGATACAACAGGCCAAATCTCGGCTTGCTCGACGTTCTTTCTCAAATTGTTCGCACATATAACGACAAGCCATACAATCGAGTCGATCACGAGCTACCAGTATTGTCTATTCAAAAGTTCCTTTACAGACTCAGCAGAGCGTTGACTGCCATTACTGACCGAGTTAACCGAAGCTGGGGAACTCTTCGGGTTTATTGCATCGCGACGCGGGAAGTGCCGTCTCGGATAGTTTTGGTTCAGAAGTTCGACAATTTGCGAAATCACTTTTTGTTTCGAAATTGATGTTCGGCACCAGACTCATGAATTCTCTACAAAGGTAGCGCATAATTAAATTTCTCCCGAATGTATACCGAGTCCCGCAAGTTTCCCGCAACTCTTTTTTATCCGCGGTTTCTTTGATCAAGTCGAAGTAGATTTTTCTTTAAAGGAAATAATTCTCACAAGTTAAATTGCTGCTGCAAATATCCATATTTCATCCTTTATTTAATTTGAAAAAAGAGTGAACTACGTTTCGGTCAAATTTTATAAAGTTATGGAATAGAGCTGTATCACGAGTCAATAGATAGAAAGAATTTTAAGTAATTTTGAACATACTTTATATTAAATTCAAACAAAACGAACTTGAGACAATGCGCGTATGAACGCGTATAAAATTCAATTATTTATGTTCATTTTGAAAATTTTAACAAAAGATTCTAACATTTAAATCTTAATAAATTATACCTTATAATTGCATAAAAAATTATTTGGTTTTTATAGTTTTTATTCTAATTTCCGTAACAAGAATACCTATTTCAATATTATTTATGATTTTAGCCATACGCATCAATAATATCCCAAAAATGCTCCTTTATTTTTATTATTATCGATAATTACATTTATTTATGTCACCAACAAATGATTAATTTTAAGGATTCTCTATTGTAACTAGATATATAAAAATGTATTCGAATACAGAATTCTAACTAAAGGACACGATTCTGCGGCGTTCCGCTTTATTATAGCGGAACAATTTAATAATCTTGTATCTCGAGCTGTCTTCAGTGACCTCAAATAGCTTCAGATGCACACTTTTTCTATGTTTAACGATACATCGACAGTCCAAAAATAAGCAGAGACACAATCAATTATATTATATTTACAGTTCACGATAAATAAATAATATTAATACATTCATTATAATACAAACTCAGAATCTATTATTTATGTTAACTTTCAAACATTCTTGATTTTCTCATTTTATATATATATGTGTGTGTATGTGTGTGCGTGTGTGAGTGCGCACAATTGTAAGCTCGCGCGAAAATTTATTTATTCGATAGATATTCATTCAAACATTATACCGTGAAATTGGACTAATTTAATCTCTCGTATAAAGAAAATGGAAAAGGAAAAAAGGAAATATATGCAGCCCTGCATCTAATTCGTAAAAAACGATAGTGAGGCTGACAGGGTTCGTTTGGCAACCTGGAGCGAAACGAATGACCGCACGGAGTGGAACGATGTTACGGAAGGACCTCTTTCAAGAAGAAAAGAAAGAAGCGGAAAAACCAGACTATAAAAGAAAAGACGATGTCCCGAAGATGAGGAGAGAGGGGAAGTGCGGAATGAAACGATCTAATGAAAAGTCACCTGACTCGTATCGTACGATACGATCGTCTATCTCTAACCTGACTATACTAGATGCGGTACAATGCAACACGCGGACTTTACATTTATTATTTTACTGGTAAAAACGATAGTACATCTAATAGTCAACTTTCAGTGAAGATTTATCCAGTAATCACGCGAATATATGCGTATATTAGCAACTAAATCGTTAAATAATTTACAATTAGTTTTTTGACTGAGCGCGAAATATGTTCCGCTATTTCGCACATTATACACAATGCTGCGACATTTTTATTTCATTTTTAGAACAAAGGTTTGGCTCAGTCTAGAAATTGTCTGCTTGTTTGCAGAACAGTGCTTTTTAACGTAGAAACATTCTCTGCATCTATTTTAGGTATAACGCAGCAGAAAATAAAAATGCAAAAGTTGAAAAATACAAATGTAGTGGATGTTGCGATGCATACATATGTAAACATGTATCTTTTCAGATATGTATATATGTATATATTGTTTCCTGAGATTCGTACATAACTTCACAGCTGCGAGTGTCCAGTGGTTGTGAAAAGTGGACACTAGAATAGTACGCAGTAATTTTTAGTTTCAATTATTCCTCTCCATCAGGAAAATTCAGAAGCTCCCGTTCATTCCTGTTGAAACTGGAGTATTGTAATACTTTTTACATAATTTATAATTGTATAAAAACACGTGTACGAACTATTCCATTTTCATTAAAAAATACTATTAATGGCAGATGTTTGCACAAGTTAAAAATGCTTTTCTTTAATAAAAGTTATAAATTAAATTTTTTGTAAAAATTGCAATTTTTCAAATTTTCATGAAATTATCTTGTTAATTATCTAACGTGTAAATATTTTATTAAAGTAAAATTTACTTGAGACAAAAAGAAAAGTCTGTTTTGTGCTTTCGTGGCCTTGTTAAAAAAAAGTGATGCTTCATTTTCTTTTAATAAGAAAAAATCAATTTCAAATTTCCTAAAAGTTTTATCATTAATAGTCTAAAAAAAAAGTAAACCGAATATATATGTGTAAAATTGTTATCATTAATACTTAGATTAGTGCTTAATAATTAAATGCTTATTGTTAGTTACATATAATAATTAAATGAAATAAACTCTTTAGTCAATGTCAACCCATATACACGTGTATGAGAAAACTAAACGTTGAAATTTTACAAATAGATATGCAATTGTTTCACATGGCGATTGTTCAGTGCATTCATTCGCGTACGTATGGGTGTGTACACGTCATACAGTTGGATTGTAGGTGCTTCTCTTTGCAAAGATCGCTGATCCAACAAAGTCCAATAGAAATCACTCACGAGGAAAGGGTAACGGCGAAAAGGGGGTCGGTGCAAGTGGTTCCGGTCGAAATTGGCGGTTCGACTCGGCCGATCTTGCCAAAGCCCCATTTAATAATCCCGACAGAGAGAACGAACGAGGGAAAGGAGAGAAGGTAGGAGGCAGGTCGGAATATATGGAAACACGGGTAAAGTTCAGTTAGCTCACTTTATCCGTTACCAAAGGTACGGAGACTGTAGATCAATAACGCAGTTTGGGGAGATTCGCTGACGACCGTTTCCTGCCGCAACTTATGAAGACACGAGGAGAGGCGATGCCATCGCAAGGACGAATCGAGGTCGGAAATCATACCAGCACCAGACGTTGTCGGTCCCGATAAGATGGACGATGTCCGGGAGAAGAATTTCATCGATAACACATTGTTTTCGGAACTACGAACGGATGGACAGACGAAGCAAATATATTGTTCACCAAAGCGATTCTCTCCAACTGTCATTTCGAGAGAACACGAAAAATTGTTCAAAATTATAGGATTTCTAGGAAATTCCTTTTTTACTTATTAATACCTACGTGCATTTGCATAGATTATATTATATTGTATATGAATACATCTTTTTGAAACATAGTTAAACAAGTGGCACTTCTACTTCAAATTATATGGAATTATATGGAAATTTATTCCGTCATTAGATTTTCAAATGTATTTTTACATGTTAAATTGTTAACATAAAAATTACACGAGTTTCAAATATTTTAAGTAAAATATGGAAAAATATGTTGCATATTTTTTAATTTTATTTAAGTTTAAAATAATAATTATTAAATAAATTTATGTTGTCAATAGATCTGTCTGTTGATAATTCAATTGATAATTCATTAATCGCTTATTCAAATTATATAATAAAATCATCTATTTTACATACACACGTATATATGTGCAGAATATATATTATCGTGTGGTATAGAACGATAGATTTATATTACAATAGAACTATGCAACACCATAGAAAGCAGCTGAAAATTATGGCTAGATATCTGTGTAAAGATTATGAAAGCCGTTAATAAATTTGAATCCAAAAACGCGAGAATAAAGAAATATACGTACATGCGTGCTTTTTTTATAAATGTTTTCCCAATACATTTTTCATTGAAAATCCCACTGTTAAGTCAGACGGTGAAAGAGATGACTAACAACCTCATGAATCATGATATCATTCCAAGTCATTATTGAAGAAGTATTAATAACATTAGAAGGCTATATATCTTCTAAAATTTAAAATTCAAACCATTATATAATTATTTATATAATTATTTAATATTTGAACATGTCAAAGTTTAGACAAAAATTATTATTCATTGCAGAAAAGTTATATATGTATACTATTTATAAAAAGAAAAATTTTCATGTAAAAAATAAATCGTAGATTATTATGAATCATTGATTCTGTTGAACAGCAAACTGCGAAAGAATACAAGATTCATTTACTCCAACATATTAAAATCGATCTTGCATTTGCTTCAAGAGCTTAACTTTGGTATAATTACCAAAGTCTTCGAGGCTGCATACGAGAATAGGATTCGCATTTACCTTCAGCAATCCTACGTTGCTTCACAGGTTCAATGAACGCTGGATCAAATACTAAAGTCACGAAGTCGAAATCTGTTCATTACGCTTTCTCTGCTACCAACTGTGCTCTGTTTCTCTCTGACTATTTAAAGAGCAATGAGGGCGAATGTATGTCGCAGGATGAAGCTAAATGATTACTGCACATTAGCGATTATACATCGGAGGAGTGAAAGAGGGAGAGAGGGAGAGAGGGAGAGAGAGAGAGAGAGAGATTCATGTGGGATGACGTTAAGTATGTAACACTCCGAGATCCCGAGATATGCTGCGCGATAGATGCCATGCATTCTTCTGTTCCCTCTTGTTCACCATCGCCGCACCAATACCAACCGGTGATTATTCTCGCCAGGGAGCACGTATGCACGGCGCTGCCCGTGTAGGGCAACGACGCGCGATGTAGAGAATACCGGAGAAAATGAGATGAACGGAGGACCATGAGGACAGAATGAAATAGTGGCTGAGAGAGTCGAGAGCGGAATGAGCGTACGCTCGCGATGGCCGGCAGCGGAGGGAAAGCACGGAATGTGTGTGTGTGTGTGTGTGTGTGTGAGTGTGTAAGAAGGATATTCAGACCTTTAATACACGAGGTCCAGGGCGAGTCAGGTGTTGGTTACGAGGTCCTAAAATCTCGAATCCGCTCGACATCCGAAAACTAATGAAGCATTCAACGTAAGAGCGGACCAAGTCACGTAATTTGTAAAGTTCCTCTTTCTATTCCTCCATTTCATGTTTAGAACGTATTTTAGGAATTATGAACCATTCATGTGATAGAACCTCTGTCAACAAAAATTATGTGATTACATACAGAATTGAGGCGTTCAAAATATGTATATTTTAATTTATAAACAAGATAAAGAAGAAAAATCCTTGTGATATAAAAATATATAAATCAAGATACATACATTAAAAATGTGAATACGTGTAAGTTCGTGCTTACGTAAAAAAAGAAATCCCTTTTGTTTCCTAAACATTAATTAAATTACATATACAACGTATCTTACGATTTAATCTTACGATTTAATTACGATCGTAATTTTATCCAATAAATTCGATCACTACTTACGACGACTAAAAAATTTTTATTGGAAAAGTTATCAGTAATTTCAGAATCGTAAAAGATTGAAAGAGATTAATTGAGACCTGAGCCTTTCAGCGAAAAGTGCAGATGAAAAAAAATCATATTAATTAAATGTAAAATCATTTATACACGACGAGAAATTATTGTATCAATTTGCAAAGCTTCTTTTCAAAAGAGGGAAACGAAAGATGGAGAGGAAGGGGGTATGCTATCGTAGAGAAGAGTCAGATAGTGAGAAAATAAAGAGAGGAGAGTGGTGTCGAGTTGCGAGCGCGGGTGTGTCGTGTGTGGTAGAGTGCAAGGAGCGCGCTGACTCGGACTAATAGGCTAACAGGCTAATGTCGGCTCGTTTTGCCCTCTGATCTTCGCTCGAGCGCTCGCAATTATCGGAGTCAACTGGTACGAGTTGACCCACCGGTGGCTTTTTACGGCCGTAGCATCCCATTCATGAAATCGTGAGCCGCGTCTACCGTCGGAATGCACGCTGGAACGCTGGAACGCGCGCAGAGCGACGCTACATTTTCTACGCTCCCGCTTCTCACGCGTCCTGCTGCGAATTTTCCGAGACGATATACGTGGCAGAAACCTCCCCAATGGTTTCGTGCATTCCACGATTCCCCAGCCGTGATATTAAACTGAGGGACAATGAGCCTACGTGCTTCCTATAAAGATTCCTAATTTTACGCGCTCAGGTAACCGCTGCTCCCAAAGTTCATTTTCGACTTTCCAAATTTTGGGCCAATAAGTCGTAACAAGTAAATATATAACTATTTTTAGTTATTTTTATCTTATAGATAAGTTTTGAATGATTGAATAAAATATTATATTTTTTTTATGTGTAAGATATTAAAGTCAAACTTACGCTAAGCATACAAGAAAAAAGATGCTAATTCTAATATGGAACAAGTAAGATATTTTGAATTGCAAAATGAAACCAATTTAATGTTGTAGAAAGCATTTATAAAATAAATATTCACGGGAGAATTAATATTTATTAATAATGCATAGCAGCTGGCTTCAATCAAAAATTAACTAATTGTAAATAAAATATTTATACGTTATACATAAAAGAGATACATCGTAAAAATCCTCTACACGACTTTAATTTGATTGATTCGTTAATTGCTTAATTAATTCGAGTTCTACTTTATAGTTATACGTGTATCAAAGGGTGCGTATTACATTAGACAATAAAGAAGTGTAATTATCCCGTAGTTAAGTTTCTATCGATTAAAAAGTCGGCGCAATCAAATACGAGCGGCCTTCACCTTTGTCTTCCTAAGTTAAACTTTAGTCGTGTTCAGCCAATTAACTTAGATGTAAGCTACGTATAATAGTAGAAAGCTTACACCATATAACGTAGTTGTGCAAAAGACTGGAAGGAGCGAACCTTGTGTTGCCCAAACTTCTAGTTACATTCAGAATCACAAGACGGGAAACGTTTCTGTATTCAAATAGCGTCTTACGGTTTATCCATGGAAAAGTTATCGCGCGAGGTATACGCGCGGGGCTTGAAAAGAGTTTATCGAAAGTCGAAGCAATTTAGAAGGCCGATACACAGGTCGCAACCGATACAGATAAATCTTATTCCTCTGGTCGCCTGCCCTTCCCGTCGAACTTTCTCCCGAGTGATTAATTTAACCGTGTATCGGATTAAACTTTCGCTGCGAACCGTTTTATTATCGTTTCGCGGAAAGACCTAAATAGATAAAATCGAGATTACATTGTCCGTATATCCGCATTTTCTGATAAATGCAATAATTCGCATTACAACCTGTGTATTACCCTCCAATTTGTGTGATATGGATATACTGATAGAAATGTTTTGCAATACAGACAGCTAATATTCAGGATTAGTATAATCGACACGAAATTTAATGATTGAATCGTTTTTACGTAAGTAATATGACAAATTAAAATAGAGGCCACAAAAAACACTTAAAACAGTTGTACACTAATAATAAGAGGAGAAATGAATTTTTCCTTTAAAAATGATCATTGAAAAATAATCGACTTCTCTTATGTATGCAAATTTGATAACGTTCGAAAATTAATTCGGTATTACGAATTTCGTGCCGATATCTGTTTAATATCAGCGAATGAAGCACTGATCCTTTTTAATCTGTTCTTGTCACATATTGTTTCGATATAATTTGCTCTTACGTAATTTTCCGCAAATAAAATGTAAAAACACGCAGAGCAAAAAGTCGATTCTCAAATTTAGTTCAAATCATCAAATTTGCATTCACAAGAGTAACCTATATTTTCAAAGAGAAAAATTAATGAGTTGCTTTTCTTCCCTAGGTATGTTATGTTTAAAATTGTGCGTATTCTAAACTCTTTCCTTATATTCATAGAACAATTTGACATACTTTCGCCATAGAATTTTGAGACACTCTATATATAACGTAAGCAAATGTATGATAATCTGCCCCTAGAGAAAGTTTGCCTTCTTTCCAAACTGCTATCCATCCTGTTTACCTGTTTCACGAACAAATTGCTGCGCTTAGATTAATCTTTATCGGAGCGGAGACTTTATCGGGGTTGAGTGGATTCACCAACACTCAATGCTTAAACAACAATTCTCTGAAACTTGAATATTCGC